>NC_045541.1:53365307-53665307 GCF_009769535.1 Thamnophis elegans
ATCTACATTATGTGTTAGAAGACCATTCTCAGAAAATAATTGAGCCTTTTCCACAATCTGAATCTAGCCAAGCAATATTCTCAATCTAACAACCAGTCTCATCTTAAAACTGAAAAACAGTAGGCCTTTTTTAATAATAGAACGAGTGGTAACACTCACAAGAAGCTGTTCTCGGGGATTTCTTACATGTTTATGTTTCTTTTTGTTAAATCCTATACAAAGAGATTAAACTGCACTTCACCCCAAGTTGAGATTGCCTCAAGACAAAATACCCCCTTCTCCACTAACCCCATTTCACTGGAAGAAATCAAGAAGAAGGGCAAAGTGGGAAAGTATTCATATGTTTCTGAAAGCAGAGAAAGTAAACAATAGACCAAATAAGCTGGAGTTACTATGAAAAAATCCAAAATGACTGCAGAGTTACCTTACGATCTTCTTTAAAGAGTTCTGCTGCTGTTGTGAAATGTGGAATTGAGTTCTTACAATGTGGACACCCTGTGGGATAAAGAAAGATAGCGATAAGCCGCATGCGAAGTGTTTGGCAATAAAAAGTACATATTCACAGCAAGTTCGAAAGCTAAGAAATACCACATTTATCTTCCTATGGATGAGTCAGATGTTTTTATTCATTATTTTTATTAAATTTCACCACAAGGTGACTCTGTGCATAATTATCATACTATTTATATACCATGGTAATATCACTTGTAGCAGCAAATGTATACAAACTCATATCATACTATTCTTACAATTCAGGCCTGTTTACCCAAAACAAGCCAAATAGTGATCCATTTCACAGATCACAAAAATTGTGGAAAGATTTTAATTTGACTTCAGCAGTAGCCAACACCTACCTACATAATTGTCCTATCTTATATCAATGCACAACAAAGCAGACTGGAACAGGAACACTGTTTTATTTACTTTGCATAGTTGTTCTGAGATTAGTTCTATTTTAAGTAAGAAAGAGAGGGAAATAGCACAAAGAGGAAGGAAATAGAAGATAAAAGGAAGAACATTCTGGATGGAAGCATTCGGCAAAAACATAAAACAACTGGACAGGGAAATCTTGTTCCTAAGTATATTTAATGTCTTTAGTATTGTTATTGTTGTTCTTAGTATATTTCATTGTAATATATTTTTTTCAATTGTAAGCCACCCAGAGTCATTGAATGAGATGGGTGGCTCCAGAAAATAAATGAATGAATGAATGAACGAACGAACGAATAAATGATAAGTTCTGTTTGATAAGTTCATCAGACAAGCATTCCTACCTTTTGCCCCAAAATATAATCTTAAAGCTGATCTTCAATACACCCAGTCTGCAGTAAGATCTTCTATTTTCATCTTATGAGATTTTCTTTCTTTTCAATAACTTTTGAATGCAAAGTAACTCTCTTCAATACTGTAACCATGTTTTTATAATCAAGTAAAATTCTGCCTATACCTTGATGTACTGAGAAGTAGAAAGCTGTACCTAAATTTTTGGACAATAGGCAAAGAAGAGTTCTCGTAACATAATGGATAGAATTCACATTTAACCAGGGAATAATTAATTCCCTTTTGCACAGAAGATTTATGTGAGCAAAATGTAAAAAGATCAGAGCTGTTTTAGCGACTATATAAACTGATGTGGGAGAAGATGGAACCCTAAAATCTATAGCATGAAATGGAACTCAACATCTTTCCACAGGCAAATATCTTTTTACAATAAGTCAACATACAGCAAATTTAGTATTAAGGCACTAGAATGAAGTAAATCAGTGGTTAGTTATCCTTGGTTCCATAAAACAAAAGTTTAAATTAGATTTGAGTTCAATTAACATTTCACATTATTCATTCATACATGCATATTAGAGAACCATTGCAGTGTAGTCAGAGGTGGGTTGCTACCGGTTCTCACTGGTTCGGGCGAACCGGTAGTGGAATGTTGACCTGGGTCGCAGAACTGGCAGCAACCCAGGCTGGCCACGCTTCCGAACTGGTTCCCCGGTCACCGCTGTCATTGTCAGCATGTTTTTTTCCCCCTTTTTTAATGTTCTGCACATGCACAGAACTATTTACAGACAACTGCACACAAATGAAGCTAAGTGTGCACAAAGGGAACCGGCAGTAACGCCGGCAGCAACCCATCCCTGAGTGTAGTTCAGCGGTTAAGCTGTAGGACTAGGAGCCAGATTCTAATTTCACCTTTGGCCACAGAAGCTTACCACTGTAGGTGATTCATCTCCTTGTTATGTATGCTACCTGGAGCTCCCACACAAGAGATAGAATATAAATTTCTCTCTCTTGCACATGCCTACATACACACCTATCATTCTTCTCCTTTTCAGGATATATTTGTTAACATATTATTGGAAAATACATATTGCACAGTACTATTTTGGAGACCATGTGAGCTTGCAAGTAGGAATCTAATTAATGACCTTAAGAAGTCCCTCAGGGCTCCAGAAGCAGGCTTCCTGCCCTAGCATCAGCAGCAAACAATCAGATAACAAAACGTAGAGGATTGTTTGCAGCATAGTCTGAGTCTCTGAAATGTGGATAAAAGTATTTTTCAAGAACAGAGTTTTTCCTCCATTCACCCATTACTTAAACTGAATTTCATGATTCAGTCAACAACGTATTCTTGAAGGAAATTAGTGGAAAACTGGTTTTGCAGATCATGTCTAAGTAATTCATAAATAAATTTATAATGAAACCATTGGAGAGATGGAGGAAAATCAATTAGAAGGCAGGAGATTCTAGGCGTATCAGCAGATTAAAAAGCAAATGCATTGCAATACAGAACATAGTCTTTAAACTTTTCTTTCCATTGTCTAATTTCCTAAATTATCATTTTTTCCCTTTTGTTATTTTATTTTACTTAACAAAACCAGGCTCTATTATTCTAATTGTTAAATATTTTCTCATTTTTCTACTGCCAAGACCTTAATAAACTTTTACATAGTCCTTTCCAATATTCAGTCCAGTGCTTAAAAGCCTGTCCCTCGGATTTCAGGTCTAAACTGAAGAGATATGAGGCTTTTTAAAATTATTCTTTCAGGCTGCATTGTTATATGAATTGGAATCAATGAAGAATTGCTTTTTATTATTTCATTAACTGAACTGGTAGAACTTTAAAGTGGAACTAGGATAAAATATTAATGAAAAATCAAATTGCTAACTTTGCTTTGAATTTAGGCACCTAAATCTAATAAATCCAATAAATAGTTGTCGATATCATATCTAGTACTTTCCCTGATAATTCACACCATACTGTTCTTTTAAGACTTGTGCTACAATTCACTGTTCAAATTGTACTCTTTGCTTGCTAGCAATTGATATGTACCTTTTATTTATAGACTGTCTCCCTCAACAGGAATTGAGAGATGAGGGTTATACACCTTCCATAATCCATCCAAACTACTCAACTAATTAGCAAGGAACCAAATGGAGGAAAATGGATTGATGCAATTCTCCTTTCCCCCCATGGTTTTAACTTGAGTGGAAGAAAAGCCATTGGATAAAAAAACAATTAGAAAGACTTTGTGGAACATCCTAATAGTATCCTAATAGTACCTCTGAGCCACAGATAAACTAAATTGTATATTGCCTGGAATAGGTAGAGCTACTAATTGGATAATTTATATATTGCTCAGGAAATGTACAAAATGCAAGCAACAGAAGCACATCTTCCAAGGTCTTTTAAAGAAAACATTTTTGTTGTTCAGATGCTCAGCTGTTTCTGAATCTTTATGACCCAATAAACATCATTTCACCAAGACCGTCTGTCAGCAATGGCTTCTTTGAGTTCTTGTAAACTTATGTTCATAGCACCAGTAATTGCTTTTAGTCATCTGTTATCAGCTTTAGGATTGGTTGCCTTTGATCATTCCAATCATTATAATCTTGCCTTCACATTATGGGCCATGATATCTAAGCTTTAACTTCAGCAAGTATCATGCACAATTGTCTCATCTACAGGATATGTGAGGAACATTCCTGATGATAGGCTGCCATCTATATTATATTATTTCTGTAAACTTTTCTTAACCCTCAGATGTTAAGAAACAAGGAAAAAATTTTTTTTAATGGAGCCTTATTTAACTGCAGTAAGAACACAGCCAGTATGCACCGCTATCATGATTCTACCTTTAACTTTCAGAAGAAAGGAAAATTGGCTGGAATTGAAAAATTGCATCCATCCATCTCTCTTTCTCCCTCCCTCCTCCACCTTTCTCACACACAAACCTGCTGTCAGTTCTTTTGTGGCCTTTCCACTACACATTTTCTTTCCTCTTCATTGAACTCATTGATTCAAGAGCAATAGTATTAACTCCTCAGAGCACATATTTTAATCCAGAGATTTTCTTCAATGTTTTAGGTGAAAAATAAACATTTTATCATTCAAGAGCTCCTAGCCACAGCATTAAAAGCTAGTGAGCATTAATTGAATTTTGGATATACTTCCGAACAGGAAGATGTGAATCCTGTGCTGAACTCTCAAGGAGCAAGAAGTTATCAGAAAATAACTAAGAAGAATCACATCATTGGACTAATTGAACTTTATCTATTACAATTACCAAGTGCAACAAATGGGAAGAAACTCAATTTAATAATTTACTTTTTTAAAAGTTCAGGCAAGCTCAGAATCCATTACAGATGCAATTTCCATTCCTTCAACAGCAGATACCATTTTCACAAGCCTTCATCCAATATCACATTTTAAACAATGTTTTTATTTGCCTTCTCCAAAAACAAAAAAGTCTTCAAAGTAATATTCTTAAATGTCTCTATCAATTTAATATGTAGACCATTTCAATATTTTTAAGAGCACAAGCTCTGACAATATAGTAGGTGAATCTCCTGCCCAAAGAAAATTAGCTTTGGAGTGTTTGGTGCTGTTTATGAAGGCTGATTTCTGATCTTCTATGACTAAATCCTCATGCAAGCAAATTATTCATACTAAGTACTTAAACATGTACAAGCATTGAGCAAGGGAACACATATAAATACAATCAGGCACACCATTTTAATTCTATGGTTGCATGAAATTTCAGTGGCTTTACAGCTATGTAAAATATAAACAGCAAACACAGAGGGGACCGTATATGCAACATTTCAGCACAAATGGCAGTATTCATGAATAAATATAAGCGGCTCTTATGTCTGGAGATAAAAACTGGCACAATGGGAGACTGGATATTATGAAGATTACTTTTATAGTTTCAGTTCTCCGTGTGAAATGCACTAGCACTATATTTTTATGGATGATTTGCAAAGAAAAATTGAATTTCATATAGCTATGACATAATCCTCTTTGAACCAATGAGTCTTAAACTTGCAGGTTTAATCACAGTCTAAACAACGAATTTAAGAACTAAAATCTGAATGAGGGACTGTTTGGGATCTGGGCACAGCAAATATATTAATGCTAGAAGTACTAGAGTCTAGTACTTCTAGCATTAGTTATAGGGAGACAAGTAAGCCTTCTAAATCCAAGATTAATTTTTGAACGGAAAACAGATGGGAAGGAAAAAAAGCCCCATCCATTCCCTATCTGATGTGACTTTGAGTCTGATTTTTTGCACTCTTTTCTTGGATCTTGGTTAAAACCCATGGTTCTAGAGCTTCAATCTTTTAGGTACAGTTGTCCAAGATGTCACCTATATTTTTATAGTTTTCTTCCCATTGTTTAGCTTACAGGTCTTTTGGGTATGTCTGAAAAGATATGATGTGTTTATTTTTATTTATTTATTTTATTCATTTATATCCTGCCTTTATTGGAATATCATCTTGGAGGGTTAAGAGGGTAGCCTGTCACATAGCATCTAATTTCTGATAATTTTTTGATAGAACATTCAGGATCTCAAATTAAGACCATATTTACCAAAACCAAAACAGAACAAAACAACTCTAACCTTAGGAATTATAACACATGCAACATTTGGTGCAATGAATACATATTTTTCTCATACCAATTTTTCCTTATTGCTGACAAACGACCAAAATATGAAGACTTGTAATTCTGTTTTCTCTATTTACTCCTCCTTATTGAGTGTAAAACTAATTATCGAACTTCGATAATGCTATACTATGTCTTTCCCCTCCATGTTTCATAAGCACCATATCTCCTTTTTTCATCTTTTACATTTTAAAATCAATATGGTAGTTCTTATGCATATTAAACTATAGTAAATTGTATTTATCATGGAGGAAATTACAATTATGTAAAATAAATGTGTAAAGCTCTTGGAATATGCACTACCAATTTCATGTCATTTCTGAATTGGAGTAAGATTTGGGTTAATAAATAATAAATCCTCAAGTTTAGAACTAAGAAATTTCTGCAGTTGTGCAATATATTTATTGTTGTAGGTTCTGACCAATTGAAATCCAATATACCCAATATTATAAGGACAGGCTGATTATTTGAACAAGGAAGGTTGTACTTTATATTTTAAAAAATACTGCCAATATTTTAATCTGAAATATGCTTCCTGGAAAACAAACAAAACATGAGAAAACATAAAGCCCATCTCAAGTAATTATCAGACAATAAATTGCTGAGTATATATTCAATTCCAAGCATCTACAAGATATGTATAACATAACATAGATAAATGCCTTCAGTACTGTGTGCATGTATGTGTGAGGCCTATAGGTGCATGAACAATAGATGTATTTTATTCAGAACATCTTAGGCTGTTCTGCTCTCCAAGTCACTCACTCTCTATTATAAAAAATAGTAATTCACAAAAGATGCAATTTTCTAAATCCCATCTAAGTCATTCACTTCCTTTCCACAAATCCCTTTCATGCAGCCTGATTTGGAAGAAAAGCTATTAGATTGTTATCTACTGTGAAAGGAACATACATGGTACAGCAACTACCAAGATATTTTCCATCTTCTTACTTTGTTTGGAAACAAGACTCTGTCACAGGAGCTATCAAAACATGAAGTATGCTTATTCTAAGTGCTCCCAGAGTTCAGAAAGGGCACAGTGGGAACTGTATTAACAGCTCTGGCGCAGACTTGCTATTTAAAATGTTTTATTTTCATACTTTAATAAATGGCAAAAACCAAGATCTTAAATCTAGATTCTGCTCCATAGTGGTCACACTGAAGACAATTACTGCTATGAAAGGGATATCTTCGTGAACAGGACTTGAGTTCTACATAATCTAAGAGTGAAGACAAACTAGGTCTCAGGCGGGAGTCACCAAGATTCAGAATCAATAATCTGAAACAGGCAAGAAGATAATCGGACGGTGCAGCTTATGCCTGAAAGAAGAATAGTGTAAACATGGAACAGGTGCATTCCTGTCTCAATGTTAACAAAAGCTTGATTAAGAGTTCATTGACCTGAAAGGGTGACGCCTAAAAAGACTTAGAATGAGATCCCAAAGTTCAGACAAATAAAACAACCTCTATATATTTTATTTTTCTTCTTCTCCGCAATAAAGAACTTCTCTAACAATATTGAGTTCTTAAAAGTTTCTACTGTTAATTAGCTTCTGAATGCAGAGAACCTCTGGAAACATAAAGATTTAGAGTTATGGCTGGCCTGAGGCCTGACAGAATTTAAAGCAATATGTTAAAGCTCAGTGGCATTAAACTTGGTGGCCTTATAATTAGGCAGAATATGCTAATGTAGAAGCATATTATTCAATGGAAAATTATATCCTTCCCTAGCAAATTGTTAAAACGAATGCCGAAGAGAGACATTCACGTAACCACATACGAAAGGCAATCTTTTTAGCAATGAAAGCTGATCCAAAATTTTAGTAAAGATTTATAAAAGAAATCTTGTTATATAGAAGTTAGAACCTTTGGCCAATGTTCCTTTAGATTTTACCATCACAGTTCAAAAGCACATCTTTCTATATACATTACCTGCTTTGCTACTTCTGAAGCTCATTCAGCTGACACATAACTTGGAGTAAGAGTAATATTTAAGAAAAGTAGCTCCCATAGAATAAATAAATATGTTTGGACAAAAGGAATGAGGGACAAATGAGAAGAAAACCACTTCACAGATACCTTGGTGTCTCTTTCACCCAACAGTAATTAAAGTGCTCAATGGAAATGCGGGTTTTGCCCAGAATCAGAAGAAATTAGTCAAAAGCAGACCATTGTATACTTAAGGATTATTACAAAGTTTCAGGGATTGCCTGAAATAATTAGATATGGGCCCCATGAAAAAATCCATTTCACATCAGCCAGGTGAATTATCTGAAGGTAAAGGCTCCTCTGGGAAATATAATTTGTTGCAAAGCCCTATTTATTTTAGCCTGTTTGATAATTAATGAGATATTTGATAGGCATGTTGCTTTCAAATTAAATTGAATCATACTCTATTACCAAAATATGACTATATGGACTATTGGACTATTTAAGATGCATGGCAATATAAGCTGCTGCTCTTTAGAACAAAAAAGCAAAAACATTAGACTTAAATACTATTTTTCATTATTTTTATAAGACACTTGAATTAAAAAATCAGTATGTCCTCCAATTTCAGTTCATTGATTCTTTGATTAATGGTGTAAAGGGTAAGAAAGATGACCTTGATGGAGAAATAGAGATTCTGTTGTCAAGGAAACAAGGACTAAAACATTTTTTAAAATTCAGAACATTCAGATAATGCTTGGAAGCATTCTTACATAACCTTTCATGGATTGGCACAGTCCATCATATATTTTGCCATCTTTTCATGAAAGACTTTGACTAATGCTTTACTGAACTCAAGATACAGTATGCCTGTGGTATTCCTATGGTATGGAAGTCAACCTGATTTTTTTAATAAAAAAATCGGATTCGTTTGGCATGACTTATTTTTAATAAATTCATACTAGGTTTCAATATGCATGTAATTGTTTTTTCTAAGAATTTGTGAACCAGCAGCCTAATAATCCATTTTTTATTTTGTCTGGCATCAACATGAAATAAAGACCAATTTTCTTGGTAAAACAGCCGATTAGAATTCATTAGAAGACTTGTTTAGCATGGATTAAAACAAGACAGAGAACTAAGATTTCTTATTACATATTATGAAAGAATGTCTCATCATACCCAACCAATTGCCTTATTTATCAGTACTATAGGTAATTCTCCCTGTCTCTTTCTCCCTCCTTTTAGAATTTGAAATCCCCTTTCTCCCCTCCCCGATTGTGTGTTTATAAAATATTTCTTTGCCAAAGTGATAATCAACAGAATTACAATGTCAAGATTAAGGGAAGTAATCATTCCTCTATATTCTGCTTGGTTAGACCACATAAAAATATTGTATACAGTTCTGTACACTTATTTTAGGAAGAACATTGACAAATTGATCCATGCATAGAGGACAGCAACAGAGATTAAAGGGCGCCTGAAGGGGAAAAATATAGATATGATTTGCCTAGAACAGTGGGTCTCAACCTTCCTAATGCTGTGACCCTTTAATACAGTTCCTCATGTTGTGGTGACTCCCAACCATAAAATTATTTTTTGTTTTCTGTATTTTTTTGAAAATACGTGTTTTCTGATGGTCTTAGGTGACCCCTGTGAAAGGGTCATTCGACCCCCAAAGGGGTCCCAACCCACAGGTTGAGAACCACTGGCCTAGAATATAGAAAACCACTGGAAAATTATTAGTTACCTTCTATTAGCTAAAGGGCTATTAAATAGAAGACAGGGTAGACTTGTTTAGTGTTACTTCAGAGTGCATGATAAAAAAAGACCGTTGGCTTACCTGAACGGTCGTTCTCAGGGCACTGCGAAGAGAGTCCAAATGCTGGGTTAACACAGCCTATCTGCCCTTGGACTGAGTGATGTTTTTGTTGACCACGCCTCCCTTTGCCTGCACATGCTCAGTTCGAAAACGAAGGCACCGTCCTGTAATCATTACAGTCAATACAGCCACATCGTTCAATATACAAACACCCGGGTGGGTTTGGACTCTCTTCGCAGTGCCCTGAGAACGACCGTTCAGGTAAGCCAACGGTCTTTCTCCAGTACACTGCTCAGAGAGTCCAAATGCTGGGACATGCCCAAGCTATTGAGTCCCAGGGTGGGGAAGCGCCGAAGCCTCTGGCATTTCAGCCACTCTTTGTAATACTCTTCTGCCAAAGGAGGCTTCGGCTGAGGCAAAGGTGTCAATCTTATAGTTTCTAATAAAGGCCGTGGGGGAAGCCCAGGTGGCTGCTCTACAAATGTCTAGGATAGAGGCCTGGGTTGCCCAGGCTGCAGACGTTGCAGCGCTCCTGGTGGAGTGAGCGGTGACCCGTCCCGGAGCCGTCTTGCCCTGGTGTTCATATGCCAGTTTGATGCAAGCACGCAGCCAACATCCCACAGTGTGAGAGGAGACCTTGCGGCCCAGGGACGCAGGGAGGAAGGAGACAAAGAATGCCTCTGACTGGCGGTAGTCCTTTGTTCTCTTTACATACGTGCGCACGGCCCGTCTCATGTCCAGCTTGTGGCACTCACGCTCCTTAGGGTGAGAAGGATGGGGACAGAAGTTGGGCAAAATAAGCTCTTGAGTCCTGTGAAACAGAGAGTTAATTTTCGGAGCAAATGACGGATCAAGTCTCAATATTACTCTGTCCGGGTGAACTACGCACAAATCCTCCCTGACAGAGAGCGCAGCAAGCTCAGAAACCCTGCGAGCGGATGTAATGGCCACCAGGAAAGCGGTCTTGATGGTGAGGTGGCGGAGACTGGTCTTTTTCAAAGGTTCAAATGGGGCTTTGGTCAGGGCCTTAAGCACAAATGGAAGATCCCATGATGGATACCGGTGAACAGCTGGAGGGCTGATGTTCGCTGCTCCCTTGAGAAAACTCTTGATCTGAGGGAGCTGACTCAGCGAGCGAGAGGCGCCCTTTGCCAGGATGGTAGACAACGCTGCAACCTGGCGTCTGAGGGTGCTGACTGCAAGGCCTTTATCCAGACCCTCTTGCAAAAAGTCTAGGGTCTGAGGAATTGAGGCTGAGGAGGCCACTATGTTCTTAGTCTTGCACCATTGTGAGAAGGCGGCCCAGGTGGCATTGTAGATTCTAGTCGTAGAGGGCTTCCTGGACGCTTGGATTGTTCGAATGACCTGGTCAGAGAATTTTTGCTTTCTCAGGAGCTCCCCCTCAAGTGCCAAACGGCTAGCTGCAGCCACTGGGGCTCCGGATGGGTGATGGCCCCCTGGCTGAGGGCAATCTTGTCCCGGGGGATCCTCCAAGGTCTTTGAACTGAGAGGCTGACCAGGTCTGCATACCAGGGCCTTCTGGGCCAGAAGGGAGCCACCAGAATGAGGCCTGCCTTTTCGGTCAGGAGTTTGTTCACCACTTGAGGGATGAGCGGAAGTGGAGGGAAGGCATACAGAAGTCCCTGAGGCCACGCTGACCTCAGAGCATTTGTTCCCTCTGCCTGGGGCGAGCGGTAGCGACTGAAGAAGCGTGGGAGCTGTGTGTTGTTGTGTGTGCCAAACAGGTCTACCTGTGGCTTGCCGAATCTCCTCACGATCTGCTGGAACAGGTCCGGGTGCAGGCGCCACTCCGAGTGGTCGATGCGTTGGCGGCTCAGCCAGTCTGCTTCCTGGTTGCTTACGCCGGAGATGTGATCTGCACTGAGAGAAGCCAGATGATGTTCCGCCCACCTGCCCAGCGCTTCCGCCTTGAGCATGAGGGCCTTTGACCGAGTGCCCCCTTGCCGGTTTATGTGCGCTTTTGTCGCCACATTGTCTGTCATCAACAGTACATGAGCCCCTCTTACTAGAGATGCAAACTTTCTCAGCGCTAGGCGAGCTGCCCTCAGTTCCAGCCAATTGATGCTGTGGGCGGCCTCCCTCTGAGTCCATCGGCCTTGGGCTAGGTGGCCCTGACAGTGGGCGCCCCACCCCAGGAGGCTGGCATCCGTGGTGACAACTAGTCTCTCCGGCTCCTTGAACAAGCAGCCCTTCCTGACTGCCTTGGACCTCCACCATGCCAGAGACCGGATCACCTTTCGTGGGAGCCGAACCCGCTTGAGTGAGTTGCTGTTCTTGGCCCTCTGCATTGGCAGCAGAAACCACTGCAGCTCCCTGGCGTGAAGACGAGCCCAGGGAACCACCCCCAGGCACGAGATCATTATCCCCAGGAGCTGGGACAGCTGAATGATGGGTACCAACCTGGCAAGGCTGCAGTGCTTCACTCTGCGTCTCAGGTTGGACAGCCGGTCTGGCGAAAGAAATACCTGTCAGGAGGTGGAGTTGATGACCGCACCCAGGTGCTGTATACAGGTGGATGGTCGGAACTGACTCTTCTCCATGTTGACAGAGAAGCCATGGTACTGCAGGGTCTGCACAGTTAGAGAAACATCGCGGTGTGCCTGCTTGGTGGTGAGAGAGTGAATGATTATGTCGTCTAAATAACATTCCAGATGAACCGGATGGTTGCGGAGATGAGCCGCTAGCACTGCCAGAATTTTGGTGAATGTTCTGGGCGCAGATGATAGCCCGAAGGGAAGAGCCCTGTACTGGAAATGCTCCCCTTCCGCATAGAACCTCAGGAACCGCCTGTGTGCCACATGGATGGGGACATGCAGGTAGGCCTCTTTGAGATCTATTGATGTCAATAGGTCCCCCTCCCTCACACAGTCCAGGATGGAGTGGAATGACTGCATCTTGAACCTCTTGTAAGCCAGATGCTGATTTAGGCTCTTGAGGTCCAAGATGGCCCTCCACCCCCCTGAACTCTTGCGCACTAGGAAGAGGATCAAATAGAAGCTCCTCCCCTGCTGATCCCTGGGGACTGGCTCTATCGCCTCTATCTCTAGGAGATGGCGGATTTCTGCCCTCATGTGCTCCCTCTTTTCTGGGTTCCTGGGGGTAGGACAGCGGATAAACTTTCTTTGGGGAAAGGATAGGAAGTCCAGGACAAGGCGCTTGCGAATGGTGTTGAGGACCCACTTGTCCGATGTTATCTCCTCCCACCTGTCGGCATACAGCTGTAGCCGACCCCCGATGGGGGGATCCCTGCGACCGTCACTTTCCTTTACGAAAGGGCCGGGATCCACCACTGTTGTTTCCTCCTCCTCGGAATGGTCTCCGAAAGGAAGACTGGGAAAGGTTGGCACGAGCCCCGAAGGATCTGTCTTGGTGCCTATCCCCCCCTGCCTGAAAGGGCCTCTGATAGGAGGAAGGGTGAGAAGATTGCCCTGTTTCCTGGCTCCTGTAGGGTCTCTTACGAAAGGATCCCGCCCCTTTCCGGTCAACCCTTTTAAAGGTTGCCGGAAGGATCTTGCGTTTGTCCTTGGTTTCGGTGACAAACTTGTCCAGGGCCTCTCCAAACAGAAGGCCCCCTTTAAATGGGGCCGATGCCAGCTTCCATTTAGCTTTCATTTCGGCCTGCCAATGCCTGAGCCATAGAAGGCGGCGGGAGGTGATATTGGAAGCTAGAGCTCTGGAAGAGAATTTTGCTGCTGTCAAGGTGGCATCCGCCGAATACTCGACAGCGGTAATAATCTTGGTTAGCTCATGGCGCCACCTAGATTTCCTGGGCGGGGGTCTGGACCTGAGTTGGCGCAGCCAGAATAGGGTGGCCCTAATAAAAAAGGAGGCAGAGGTGGATGCCTTGATGGCCCAGGCAGACGCCATGTGTGTCTTTTGACATGCCTTTTCTGACCTCTTATCTTCTGCCTTAAGTCCCTCTAGGAGCTCAGCCGGCAGGTTGGAATTGGAAGTCAGAGACACGACTGGGGCATCTACTTCCGGGAATTTGAGGATTTCCTCCATTTTATCTTCTACTGCATATAGAGTTCTATCCCCCCCACTGGGGTTGGTCAGGGTGCCCGGCTATAGCCACTGGCGCTGCACCGCGTCCATAAATAGGTCTGGCACAGGAATAACCTCGGGAGTCTCTACCGTCTCTTTGAACAACCCATGCTTAAGATCCTTGGAAGTGGAAGCCTGAGAGGCCTCAGGTCTCGAAGTGGGGCCTAACTCTGTGGCCGTCATGGCTTTGTGTAAGATAGACTTGAATAATGACGGCTGAAACAGGCCAGTGAATTTTGGCTTGTCAGGGGCAGGGTTCTCATCCTCGGAAAGGACGAAGATCTCCCCTTCTTCTTGCTCAGAACTTGAAAGCCCAGAGTGGGAAGGGCTTGAAGATGGGGAGGAGGATGCAGGCTCCTTAGAAGTGGAGGCCCTAGGTTTGCGTTTTTCCTTTGGGGCCTTGCCCTTGCGAGAGCCTTTGCGCTTAATGCCCTCAGCTATCCCTTGGGAGATGGCTAAGGAAATTACCTCCCTCATTTCATCGGAAAGAGCAGGGCTTTTTCCCCTTTTTCTCTTTTGTTTAGTGGGCCTGCGCTGGCTAGGCCTGCCTGAGCTGGGTCCACCCCTCCCAAGGGGGGAGTTCTGGACAGAATCTCGTTCCTCTCCAATGGAGGAGCTAGGGGAGTCGGGGTACCCCCAAGATGCTTCAGGAGATGGATCCCTAGATGCATAGTTATTCCCAAACAAGAATTCACTTTCCCCGGGGGATTGGGCCTCACGATCAGGGGAAGCTGACTCCCTGCTGCGACGGTCCGGGCTAGGTTCTGGCTGAAGGGGCCTTGAACCCTCCCTGGGATCCACTGTGGCTCTTGGAGAAGACCCTTCAAGTGAGCCTTTGTGCCCTATGCCTTTATTTGCAGAGGGATCCAGCTTGCTGCGTTTGCTGGAGGGCCCCACCTGTTCCCCTAAGGCCTCCCTGCATTCCTCAGCCATTTCAGGTCCCCACGAGGCCTGGAATATAGCTGGGTTTGGGATGGGCACGCGCTGGCCTTTGCGGTCCAAAAGCGCTGGCAGAATCTCCAGGAGGGAAGGGCCGCCTTGGGGTCGGATTCCTTCCTCCCACCGCCCTCGGTTCCCCGAGACTTAGCTTATTTTCCGGAGGGAGAGACTAGCTGGCTCCCCAGTCTAGTCTCCAGCCTCCCCGCGAGGTTCTGCAGTCGTTGAGGGCTCGCTGAGGCTCCGTTGGCTGGCTGGGCTCTTCTTGCTGTCCTCGCTCCTAGCACGCTCCGAGCTTTGCCGCTCTGCACAGTGAGTCGGATCGATCCAAAATGGCGGGGGTGCGCACGCAGCCGCTTCCCGCTCTTTCCAGCCTCAAAAAGCGCGCGAAGACTCCAGCCGTCGCTGCTGATGCCGGGCAAAATGGAGCAGGCGAGGGAATCCTAGCAATCCGGCTCGCCGGCTTTAGAGCCTTCCCAGAGCCTTCGCTGGACCTTTCCTCTCCGTGGGACGCCCCTGCTCCGACAGGGAACTTGGTTTACCCCACCCTTTGCTCCAGTTGCTAGCCAGCCCCCGCTGTGCAAGCCTTTTCAACCCCCTGCAGTGCTTGCAATTAGCAACAGCAGGGAAACCCAGCAGCCCTTCTCTTAAAGCGACAGAAACCTCAATGGAGGCAAAAGGACAGACCTGATGTAGAAGCGTGATTTCCTTTATCTGAGAAGTTAAACGTGGTCCAAATTGGGAAACTTTTTCCAGCCTTTCTGCTCTTAGACTGGAGCTCTCCCAAAACAGTCCTAGCTCGGGCGGACGGAGTTTTCGAACTGAGCATGTGCAGGCAAAGGGAGGCGTGGTCAACAAAAACATCACTCAGTCCAAGGGCAGATAGGCTGTGTTAACCCAGCATTTGGACTCTCTGAGCAGTGCACTGGAGAACAATAGATTTAAATTGTAGTGAAAGAGATGTCAAATGAATATCAGGATTAAATTCATAATTGTAATAGATTTCAACAATGTAAATATTGCCTCTGGAATTCAAGTTTTGAAACAGTAGCTAGATGGTAGTATGTCAGAGATGATCTAGTAGTACTGAACCAGGCAGGGGTTAGTTAAGCGATTTAATGATTGATCAATTGATTGTATCAAGGCACAGCACAATGTCAACTGACAAATGGATAAAACAGATGCGGATATATCAAAGTATAGAATAAAATGCATTCAGATAAATGAATTCTCTTTACATATGACACCAACTTGTTGTATGTACAAGCTCTAAGTTAAACAACTTTTACTATAAATGTGGAAGTTTTGCTAGCTACATACTGTGAGCGTTCCAAATACCATGTAGAATCAAATCAAAGGCAAAACTATGCTTAAAGTTCCAATTTAATAAAGCAGGCATGTTGGCATATAGCTGTGGGGATTCCAACTCTGGAAGTTACATCAGAATCCCACCCAGTTAAAAGTTCATGATCTTGTCCCCACACCCACAATCCATCACATGGTCCAATCTCCTTCTTCCACGCTGGCGTCCATGCCTAGCTTCTTCCGGTCAGGTGTACTGGTGTGGAGACAAAGGATGATTTTGGCTTCTAGCAAAGAATGAAAAACAATACATTCCCAAATCCTACTCCTTCTAATCCCCCCTCCCATTGACTATACTTACATAAACAGCATAATGAAATAAGAGAAAGTGTGGCAGGCCAAAATTCTAAAAGGAATATAAATGGAGGCCTGACAGGCGGCCTCTCCTCAGAAGACAAACATTTCCTGAAAAGAGAACAACATAAAAGTTAACATATAAAAAATTAACCACCTATTTCCACCCCTAGGAGACCCTTTGGCTTATCGGGAAACTTCTCATGGAACTGTTCTAATAACGTTTCCACTTTTAAGTTCCAACTTTTCACCCAAGTGGCTTCAGACAAAGGGTAGCCCTTCCATTGCACTAAATACTGCAAGCAACCCCTATTCAACCTAGAGTCTACAATCTTTTCCACCTCAGATTGTGGTTCCCCTCCTATCACTATAGATGGTGTTTCCCCTTCTATCTCTAAAGGAGGAGAGAAAGTTTGGGTGGATGCTCTTATGCTAGACCCATTTACTGGTTTCAACAAGCTACAATGAAATTCCAGGCCAAATTTCCCCAGACTTCTGGATAGACTGAGCTGAACTGTAAATGGGTTAACTATCTTCACTATCGGGAATGGACCTAAAAATTTTGGACCAAATTCTTTGCCCAGTTTCCATGTATTCCTAATCTTAAGTATTTGGTAGACACAAAAACTTTGTCTCCCACAAGGAAGGGGTTTTGGACCGAGTGGTGTTTCTCAGCTTGCTTCTGGTAGGCTTCTGCTGCATCTGCTAGAGCCTTCTCCGTATTCTCCCACCCATTCTTTAGCATGTCCATCCATTCATTCAAAGACATGGAGGAGGGAGGTTCTTTAGGCAGCTCAGGCATGGGAGCAAATTCCATGCCACTGGTAATCTGGAAAGGAGTAAATCCAGTGCTGCTGTGACTTGCATTGTTGTATGCCACTTCGGCGAAGGGTAGCAAGTCTGACCAGTTGTCTTGCTGATAGTCCACAAAACACCGGATGTATTGTTCCACTACCGCATTGCCTTTCTCTGCTGCGAAGTTCATGCTGGGAAGAACCTCTGAGCTCAGTTCTTGTGTGGACCCGATGGATCTTAGGACCTGGCTCCAGAACTTGGTTGTGAACTGGACTCCGCAGTCTGAAATGATCCTCTTGGGCAATCCATGCAGGCGATAAATGTGTTTCACAAACATTTTCGCTAATTTCTTTGCGGACGGCAACTCTGAGCAAGCGATGAAGTGCGCCTGCTTAGAAACCAAGTCCATAACTGTCCAGATTACTCTATTTCCACTATTGTCTGGGAGTTGCACAATGAAGTCCATTGCGACCTCTTCCCATGGTCTGTTAGGGCTGGCCACTCGTTGTAGCAGCCTAGACTGGTCTGTTGGGAGTGCCAATCTCATAGCTGTCATCAGCTTATCCTGGCTTCCATTACTATCATGCTGCGGTTTTCTCGACAAAACATCCCCCAACAAGTTTTTGGGTTCTTGTTGGACAGCTGGGTTTTTTGTCTCTGCTGCAGGTTCTGGGCTCTTGGATTCAATCATCCCTGGCTGGCCCTTTTTCTCCATCGGTGGTATTGGCTCATCAACAATCATCAATTTCCTACCATCATCTTCCCACTTTATCGTAGGTTTCCACTTGTCAAGCTATGCAAGCCCCAAGATTATTTTCTCCAGCATCTCTGGAGCAACAATGAATCTGAGAAGCTCGCAGTGGCGGCCCACTTGTAACTTCACCAGTTCAGTTACTAGCGTGGGTTGGGCCCCTCCAATTAGCGTTTCATCTACCTGCTCACCCCTAATGGGACAGGCTAGAGGTCTTGAGCTTATGCCTAGTTGTTGACAATCGACGTGCTGATTAAGGATTGAGCGCAACTGGTGCTCACAGCTGCTTCAACTTCCCCCTCCAACCCTGTCTTAGGCACTTGGAGGTTGACTTGGAAGGCAAAAGGGTGGATGGGTGCATTCACCATTGGGTCATCTTTAGCATTTTCCTCCTCCGACGCCTTCCCCTTGTTGGACTCCTTGTCACCTTAAGTTGGGGATCCTCTTCCTGAGCGTGTTTGCTTTTTCCCTCCTCCGAGGCCTCCCCCTTGGTAGGACTTTTCGTCACCTTAAGTTGGGGATCCTCTTCTAGAGGTTGTTGACCCTTTTCCTCCTCCGAGGCCTCCCCCTTGGTAGGACTCTTCGTCACCTTAAGTTGGGGATCCTCTTCTAGAGGTTGTTGACCCTTTTTCTCCTTTGAGGCCTCCCCCTTGATAGGACTCTTCATCACCTTAAATTGGGGATCCTCTTCCAGAGATTGGTTACCCTTCTCCTCCTCCGAGGCCTCCTCCTTGATAGGACTCTTCATCACCTTAAGTTGGGGATCCTCTTCTAGAGGTTGTTGGGCCAGATGACTCTTTTGTGGTGGCATCTGGGGCCTTCTCTTTTCCGCCGTGGCGGTTGGTGCACACATTTGTGGCAATTGGGCTGGAGCCAAGCACTCTGATGCTTTTGGCCAAGTTGACAGCAAAGGTGGCATTTTGTTGGGCCCTACGAGGAAAGGGACCTAGTTACATCTCTAAACTTAGGAACCGTCTCATCACATTTTTCCACCATCCATTCTGTAGCTAACCCCTTGGTAATCCCTTCTTCCATTGTTGAGAAATTTCTCTGTAGGAAGGTTGGGCAAGAACCTTTTGTGGTGTTGCAGGGGAGACTGGAACTGGTGGGGAGGTCAATCCCTCAGTTGGCCATTGCCCAGTTGTCTGCCATGGTGCCATCTGCTGAGGAAGGGTAGGTACCAACTGGAAACCCTTCCATCCATGACCTGGGATTAAGACCCATCCCAAGGGTGCCTGATTCACAGATTGCAGTTCACCCAATGATGGCTGGTTAGGGGGGTTTATGTGCCAAGGGCCTCTCTGCTGGCTTGGAGGATTTCTGGCCCAAGGGCCCCTCTGCTGGCTTGGGGGACTTTCCATGTTGATGGTCCAGGAGTTACCCACTGGAATCTTAACCATCCATACTCTGGGAAGAAAGCCCAATTTAGTGGTGTTTCATCCACTAGCTGCAGCCCAATTTCTGGTGGCTGGTAAGTAGAGGATGTTTGCCAAATCCCTTCTTGCTGGCTGGGTTGAAAATCCCATCTTGCTAGGGATTCTGTCTTCAACTCAGTTGCAGGGCATTGGCTCATTTGGAAGGGGTCAAAATCTCCACTCCAGGATTTTTTCCATGCCTTGGCTGGGGGGAAGGAGGGGTAGAATGCACTCACATTTAGTTGCCCGAAATGGTCCGGGATCTCCATCGGAGCTGACTGCGTTCATTCCTCTTATTTCCATCCCCAACAGCCTGGGTTTCTTGCCAGCGGCAATGATTTTTAAAAGCGAAACTGCTTTTGCCTTTGCAGATTTGCAGAGGAATGTCTCATCTCAGCTTCTTATCTCAAAAGGCTTTCTCCTAATTGTTCACTGATGTTTTACGCTGTTCGGTGTGGTTCAGCATTGGAGAAACAGCAAACCTCACCAGCCCCCCCCCCCCCCCCCCGGGAGGAAGGGGTGCTGGTGATTATTTTGAAGAGAGAGTTGGAATGATGTCAGCGTTCCAAATACCATGTAGAATCAAATCAGAATCGAAGGGAAAACTATCCTTAAAGTTCCAATTTAATAAAGCAGGCATGTTGGCACATAGCTGTGGTGATTCCAACTCTGGAAGTTACATCAGAATCCCACCCAGTTAAAAGTTCATGATCTTGTCCCCACACCCACAATCCATCACATGGTCCAATCTCCTTCTTCCATGCTGGCGTCCATGCCTAGCTTCTTCCGGTCAGGTGTACTGGTGTGGAGACAAAGGATGACTTTGGCTTCTAGCAAAGAATGAAAAACAATACATTCCCAAATCCTACTCCTTCTAATCCCCCCTCCCATTGACTATACTTAAATAAACAGTTTAATGAAATAAGAGAAAGTGTGGCAGGCCAAAATTCTAAAAGGAATATAAATGCAGGCCTGACACATACTGTATTAATAGTACCATGAAGGTAGGGAAATCTGTTGTTAAAGTGCCAATAGGTCATTTTCTCAAGTAAAGACTCTAAATACCGGGTCTTGGTTGAGGCATATAATTGACATTCAAATAACCCAATGTATTCTATATCTGGGGCTCCACATATATATTTTCCCTCATTGTATATTTCTAACTTCAGCATGGAGTCTAGCAACTCAAATCTTATTCTATTAAGGTCTGTTCTTTGATACTCCATCAAGCCTACCGTCAAGTATTTTTATATTTGGAATGACATTTTGTTTCTGGCCAACTCTTTTAAAGAATATACAGTATATCACAAGTATATTGATTAAAGGCAAATAATCAACTGTGACTTTTAAAATTTATTGCTTATCTATTGAAGACTCAGTTAAGATGACAGCACCTAGCTGATTATGCCGATCTCAAAGAACTAAATGGCTTTGGGGGATGAAGAGGAAGTCCCAAGATTGGAACTTGGAAAAATGAACAAGAGCTCATTACCCTCAGACTTTTAAGTCTTGCTTGTCAGACTTGGTATCTTCCATAGTGCTACTTCCTATGCCATAAATGATTCATATCTAGTTGTTTGAGAGAGAGAGGGATATGATACAGTGATTAAGAGTGTCTAGAAAATGAAAGAAACAAGAACTAACTCATTAATAGGCTGGTATAGTAATTCATCCCAAGGAGCTATTTTTAAATGTCCCTAGAAAGCAATGAGAGAGCACAAGATTCTAATATATTCACATCAGTGTATCTTATCCCCTACTCTTTCAAAACCAGGTCAAAACAGACTCATCATCTCCAAACTCAGGAGCAAAATTCATCATGCAATCATCATGCAAGAATTTGGTCAGCTAATAGAGTACAGCAATCAACTTTAGAAGAGCAGATACTCTCAAGCTATTGGAGCAAGGTTAGAGGAGAAAATGAATCAGCTAAAGTCCTTAATTCTATGCAGCAACATTTGGTTGCAAAGTCTCAGAAAAGAAGTTTGCAGGCACTACTTCTGCAATCTGAAAAATGAAAGGGATAGAAAACTGTTGTGGCTCGGCTGGAGCCTTTGGAGCTGCTATCAGACTCTGACAGCGAGGGGCCCTATGAGTCATGCTTGGAGGAGGCCGGGCTCTGGACAGGGGTCTGACTCCAAGCAGGGCTCAGAGAGACTAGTTGGTCCCCAGGTAATGACTGAGCCTTGGATCAGTGGGGAGCAGACAAGAGAGGCTGACAAAGAACCCTCCTGTGAGTTGTTTCGGGATGCACATAGAAGAGCTGACCGACGTAAGGAACAATTGAGGACTCATAGGAGGTGATAACAGGCTCGTTAGGGTCTTCTCTTGCAGATAAAAAGACTGATGGTGCCACGCCCTGGTGGCAGAAGTCAACGTTCTCTGTTCGTGTGTAACCATTGAGAAAAGTATTTTGGATAAGTGTCTTGATTTCTGTAATTCTGTTTGGTATTAGTTTGAGTGAAGACTTTTTTGCCAGAGCCTTTTATCTGTGTTTATTTTGGGCTCGCAGCCAGCTCGAGCCGGGACTGATAAAAATATTTCTTTTGAAGTTCTGTTTGGCTGTAGTTTCTGAACGAGCAAGGTGGGGGTCAGAATAGAAAACTGTTTACGAAATAGTTTTCTATAGGTTTTCTTGCTTCCCAATAGTGATTTATGAAGATGTAGCAGATAATATAATATCTGCAAAGATGCTTTGCTTAACCAAATGCATTCTTTAAAAAGTTGAACTGTACTACTCCAATCCACAAACAAACCTAATCACATAAGATGTTCCTATGTCTCTGGTGAACACAGTAAGAAAGTTTCAGCTAACAAGCTTCACTAATGCGGGACGTGGTTCAGAGCTGAGAAGAAAATTATTTAAACCACAGTAGCATGGCACATTATTTAAGCCACAGTAGTGGTTATTACAAAGCAAGTTTGTAATAAATGGTAGGAATAAACACTCCAAGAGCTCCCATGATTGAACGAGTGATAAATAAAGATAATCATATTTTAACAGAAGGCGCATTATTGGTACACAAGGAGAGCAAATTTCAATGCACAATGATTTGTACTTCTGCTTTTCTTTATAATTATCTCACTGCAAGCTGAGATGTGATTCCCTACAGTGTTTGATTAAGAAAAAGCTACTGTATATGAGTGCATTATACAATATGTATGTGTGTGTGTGTGTGTGTGTGTGTGTGTGTTTTCGTAGATTTCATATATCATATATATTTGATACAGCACACATGTACCCATTCATCTAAAATTACTGACACTTTTTGAATGTAAGAAATTATTAAAGAAACTTGTTTAAATAGTTTGTGGCTGTAATTAAAAAGATAGATGTTATTAAATGTGATTCAGAAGTCTAATCTTTTATCTCACATGCATTTAGAAACGTGCTCAGCTAATAATAATTCCTTTTTGGTAGTAATTGTAACCTATCCCTATATATAAGGTAAGACTATTAATATACATTTTTCTTAAAACAGTCCAACTATAATTAAGGAGATGCAGAGCCCTAATATGCTTATTTCAGATATATCAGAGTGAAAAACCATACACCTGAATCTGTGGAGTACCCATTCTAACCTTTAGAAACTAATGAAATGATAGAAGTTAAACAAGTATTACCTTTCACTAGAGTGAGGATTAAGCTATTCATTATTTCAAGGAGGCAGCACTATGCACCACAAGAGTATGGAAATTAAGTGGGGCTCTCTATTAAAACCATTGTTGCACCTATTCTAAAATACCCCAGAAATCCTATTCTTGAAATATGAGTCCTTTCTTGTTGTAGAGAACAAACATTTAATCTTCAGCTTATATCCAAAATAAATACATTCATTAATTACCAGTCATATTCCTGCTACTATCTATCAGCTTAGCCTGGGTAAGGTGATCTGGGGTGGTCTTGGAATTAAGCAGCAGGCATTTAGACAGCCACTCTGGGGAGCCATTTCAGTCATCCGGTTGAATTGTTGCGCATGCGTGAGAATAGAATGGCTGCCGGATTCCGCCGCTCCGAATGCCTGAGAATAAGAAGACACTAACCGCGGCGCCCAGGACCCCTAACATGGTAACGGAGGGGTTCCTTTTGGGCGCCAGCCTTCAGCCCTCCCAGGGAGGTGGTTGTTTGGGGAGGGGGCCGCCTCTGAGCGGCTCCAGGAACAGCTCCGGAACGACGATATCCCCCCTGGCGTGGTTTTCTGCATCAGCCTTTTTAAACAGCTGGGAAGCGGCGGCGACGGCTTTGTGCGAGAGGCAGAGGCTTTGGCCCCGCTGTTTGGAGGGGTGCCGAACCCCCTCACTGACTGGACAACATCGTGGGGCTGGTTTATGCCCCGAAGAGGGGGTGGGAGGTCCAGGAGAGATGCTTGGACTGGACTGGGACTGGGACCAGGAGGCAGAGGAACTGGTTTCCTGTCTCCGCTATAGCTTTGCTGATATCCCTCCCTGTATTTTGAAGCGGCGTTTTACTTCGATCTCGCCGCTGTTTCTGCAAGACTTTAAACGGCTTGACCATCTGCCTGCTTGGCTTAGAAGTAAAGCTGTAAGAACTCAATTACGGGCTCCCTGCGGCAGCCATTACCATCAGCTGCTACCATTGCAATCATCACTGCCTCAGGAGTGCTGTGTTGGCTGGGAATTTGGACTCCCTCTAGTGGCCATTACTGGTATTTTTCTGGACCATCAAATACCTTTATTATCATCAAGCACTATTACACCAGAGAGGCAGTGTGTTGAGAACTTGGACTCCCTTCAGTGGCCATTATTGGTACTTCTTTCTGGCCATATACTTCTCTGGACCATATACAGTTTTCTATCGGACTCCCATTAGACTTTGTTAACGAGAAGGCCAAATTTCTAAGATCCTGCCTTCACCAATTCGCACAACCGCGCAATTTTTATCTGGTATGATGAGTGCATGGGATTGTATGTGGTTGAGTGAATGATCCCACTTTTATCATTTTATTATCATTGTATTTTATATGTTTTTAACTTTTCTGTGGGGACTGCTTGGGTGAGTGAATGAGTATGTCTGATTCGGAGGACCTGCCGGGAGAAGCGGGGGCCATGGGGGTGGTTGAGGGGACTAGAGACACGGGAGAGGGTCGGGGTATTACGGTCGTAACAGGGAGGGGCAGATACGGCGGGGACTTTAGGGCAGGCCATTACCGGGGAAGGAGGGTTCGCTACATCACAGAGATCCCTCCTTCCGGCCCTATGAGTCCCACTCCGAGACCAGATGGCGCAAGTAATCAGGACCCTGGACTCAGGCTGCTGTCGCTAAATGCCAGGTCTGTGGTACATAAAGCTCCTCTCGTCCGGGACTTAATTTTAGACGAGAGGGCAGACCTGGCATGTATTACTGAAACCTGGCTGGGCCCAGAGGGAGGAGTCCCCCTTGTAGAACTGTGCCCAGAAGGATTTCAGGTGCTGCACCAGCCGAGAGCCCAGGGAAGGGGTGGGGGTGTGGCCGTTGTTATCCGGGAGTCGTTAGTTCCTCGTAGGGTCCCTGCTCCGGAGCTTGTCGGGTGTGAGTCTCTGCTGATAAAGTTGGACCTCAAGGGTCAAGTGGGTCTGCTGTTAACGTACCTGCCTCCCAACAGCATTGCAGCAGCCCTCCCCTCGCTCCTCGAGTCGGTAGCCGAGCTGGCAATTGAGTTCCCTAGGTTGATGGTCCTGGGGGACTTTAATTTGCCTTCGCTCGGTGAAAACTCTGATGGGGCGCAGGAATTCATGGCTTCCATGACAGCCATGGGCTTGACCCAAGTAATTCGGGGCCCAACCCATTCGGCGGGTCACATGCTCGACCTCGTATTCCTCTCGGAGCAGTGGATTTGTGACCTTGGTCTGAGGGGTAACGACATCATACCCCTGTCGTGGTCAGACCACTGCCTACTGAGGCTCGACTTCCGGAGACCAAACCCCCACTGTAGGGAGGAGGAACCGACCAGGTGGTTCCGCCCCAGGCGACTTATGGAACCGCTAAGGTTCCAGACGGAGCTTGGGGTCATTCCTGATACTTTCGCCCACAGTCCGGTAGAGGCTGCTTGGCACTCGGCAGCATCGGAGGCCCTCGACCGGATTGCGCCACTACGCCCCCTCCGAGGCGGCGGATCCCGGAGACCCCCTTGGTTCACCGAGGAACTCCGGGAGATGAAGCGCCGGAGGAGATGCCTAGAGCACCGATGGAGGTCCGATAAGTCCGAATCGAACCGAGCAATGGTAACCACCTGCACCAAGGAATACACCAGGGCACTTAGGGCAGCGAAAAGATCTCACATAGCCACCTTGGTTGCGTCCGCTGAGTCCCGCCCAGCCGCCCTGTTTAAGATAACCCGCTCCCTATTAAATAAAAGGGAAGCGGGGGAACCCTTGCAAGGCAGAGCTGAGGATTATGCCCAATTCTTAGCGGACAAAATTGCTCGGTTTCGGTCGGACTTGGACTCCATCCCCGCAGCTCCAGCCGAGGCACAAGAGGATTGGGTAGAACATCTCTGGGTTGAGTTTCAGGATGTTACCCCCGGGGATGTGGACAAGGCCATGAGGGCTGTGAGTGCCTCCACCTGCGTACTGGACCCGTGTCCCTCATGGCTGGTTACTAACAGCAGTGAGGTGACACGAGGCTGGATCCAGGCGGTTGTGACCGCCTCTCTTCGGGAGGGGAACTTCCCCGCCGCACTGAAAGCGGCGGTGGTGAGACCCCTCCTAAAGAAGCCATCTTTGGATCCAGCTGTTCTTAATAACTATCGCCCGGTCTCCAACCTTCCCTTCCTTGGGAAGGTTGTTGAGAAGGTGGTGGCCTTTCAGCTCCAACGGTCCTTGGAGGAAGCAAACTATCTCGACCCCTTCCAGTCAGGCTTCAGACCCGGTTACAGCACAGAAACCGCTTTGGTCGCATTGACCGATGATCTCTGGAGAGCCAGAGATGGAGGATATTCCTCCATCCTGGTCCTCCTTGACCTCTCAGCGGCTTTCGATACCATCGACCATGGTATCCTTCTGCGACGACTGCGGGAGGTGGGAGTGGGAGGCACCGTGTTGCGGTGGTTCTCCTCCTACCTCTCGGACAGGTCGCAGTCGGTGTTAGTGGGGGGGCAGAGATCGTCCCCTAGGCCCCTAACATATGGGGTGCCTCAGGGCTCGGTCTTATCCCCCCTACTATTTAACATCTACATGAAACCGCTGGGAGAGATCATCCGCAGGCACGGGATCAGATACCATCAATATGCGGACGATACCCAGTTGTATCTGTCCGCCCCGTGCCAACTCAATGAAGCGGCAGATGTGATGAACCGAGGCCTTGAGGCCGTTATGGACTGGATGAGGGTTAACAAGCTTGTGCTCAACCCAGAAAAGACCGAGTGGCTGTTGTGTTTCCCTCCCAAAGATCCGACCAATATTCCATCACTCAGGCTGGGGGGTCAAATTTTATACCCCTCAGAGAGGGTTCGCAACTTGGGAGTCCTCCTGGATCCACAGCTATCGTTTGACCACCACCTGACGGCTGTGACCAGGGGGGCATTCGCCCAGGTTCGCCTGGTGCGCCAGTTGCGACCCTACCTGAATCGAGAGGCACTCACAACAGTCACTCGGGCCCTTGTGACCTCTAGGCTGGAATACTGCAATGTGCTCTACATGGGGCTGCCCTTGAAGAGCATCCGGCGACTTCAGCTAGTACAGAACGCGGCCGCGCGAGTGATTGTGGGTGCACCTCGGTTCACCCACATAACACCTATCCTCCGCGAGCTGCGCTGGCTACCTGTCGATCTCCGGATGCGCTTCAAGGTGCTATTAGTCACTCATAAAGCCCTGCATGGTAGTGGATCCGGATACTTGAGAGACCGCCTCCTGCCAATTACCTCCCTGCGACCAATTAGATCTCACAGATTGGGCCTCCTCCGTATTCCATCGGCCAGCCAGTGCCGGCTGGCAACTACAAGGAGGAGGGCCTTCTCAGTAGTAGCCCCGACCCTTTGGAACGAACTCCCCGTGGAGATTCATACCCTCACCACCGTCCAGGCCTTCCGCACAGCCCTTAAGAACTGGCTAGCCCATCAGGCCTGGGGACAAGGATAGTTGCCCCTCCCGAATGATGAATGTATGTTGCTTATTACTTTTATTATATGTGTCTATGTCACTGTTTGTACTTCCCCTCCCTGATTTTATGTGAGCCGCCCTGAGTCCCCTCAGGGAAAAGGGCGGCCTACAAATGTTAATAAACATTACAAACAAACATTACAAACATTCTTGTGGGAGGTAGTCTAAGCAGGATGAGGACTGTGGCTTACTGCTGCTATTGTTTTTATTATTGCTGGTGCTGATAAGCAATCCCACTTTCCATTTGAGTTTAATTGTGTTTTGTTGTCTTTTTTTTTTAGTTTCAGTATACCCATACTCAGGGGTGGGCTGCTGGGGGTTTGCAGGGGTTCAGGAGAACCTCTAGCTAAGATTCTGTGCAGTCCAAATCCCACTCCTGGTGGCCCCACCCACCCCACCCTGCTCCTCCCAGGAATTCCCACAAGGCCCATTTTGGATGCAAGTAAGTGCAGGGCATGCACAGCTGCTCGGTAAGGGTAAAAAATAGGCCTTCCGGAATTTTGGGAAGGTCAGAAATGAGCCCATTTCCAGGCTCCAGAAGGCCTCCAGTGTCTGGGAAGCTGTTTTTGTCCTCCCAGAGGCTCAAGGAAAGTGTCTGGAGCCCAGGGAGGGGAAAAAACATGCCCCCTACTGTGGTACAGGAGGCTGACTAGGCCACGCCCACCATGGCCACACCCACCCACCCACCAGGCAGAGAACCCCTTGCTAAAATTTTTGAAGCCCACCCCTGCCCATATTGTTCAATTCACTGCTTCTTGATCTCTGAGATCATCTTCAGGACATCCTGCAGAACCCACCATGAGTGGGGAGGGAGTTATCTATATTAGTTTGGTTAATAGGTTAGTATTCACATTGACAAAAGATTGAGTTCAAGTGTAATTTTGTTGCTAATAAGCAATGCAAAGCATTCTTTCTCCAAAGCCATGACTCTGTTCCTTTAGCACCTTTGCTGCTGGCATTGTCAGAAAGTGAAAGAGTAACCCAAGATATTCCAGCGATGTGCTCTGCCACCCAGCTGTGGTTCCGACTGAACAAAATAAATGAACTGCGCTTAGCTAATTCAAAAGCACTAGAAAGCCATTTCTCTTTCTGCTGATATTCAGTATAGATGAATGTTCAATATTTTATTGTACAACATCCACTTACATGGAGCATAAAACATTACGAGTGAGTGCTTCTTTTTCTTCAAAAATTCTCGGAAGTCTTCACCTGCAAGATGGATAACACTTGTTTGCTTTTCTTCCCAAGTTGGTTCAGGTGGAGGAGGTGCCTGAGGACTGAGGAGAAAAAAAAAGAACACATCCCAACATTTTTGTAAGCCGGGGCAGACAATATATATTTGTTCCAAATATGCATCCATAATCTATAATTATCTGTTCTGTCCCCCCTTCTCCGCCCGTTAACAGACGAAAGGCAAACAAACCTAAAAGGAACTCTCTTTATCAGTTCTCGGCTCAGACTGGCTGCGAGCCCAAAAATAACATAAACAAAGTCTCTGACGAGATAACAGAATACCAAACAAAAACTCTTACAAAGCAATGCACTTCTCCAAGTGTCTCTCACAAACCATGACCGATAAGTCCTGAACGAACGAATGAACATTGACTCCTGCAACCAGGGCGTGGCACCATCCGTCCTTTTATCCCCAGAAGATGCCCCTAACGAGCCCCAGCTGCATTGTTAATCTTGCATCCCGAAAAGACTCACAGAAGACTGCTGCTGAGTCACAACACTATCCCCCACCGCAGGGCTCTTTCCCCGGGTTCCGATGGTCTGGAAGCAGTCAGAATAACTTGTCCACAAGAGGGCCCGCACCCATTTCCTGTGATGCCTTTTTCATGAGTCCCAAACCTCTGCAGGAATAGCTCCCTTGAATCGGAACTCCTTAGGTATCCGGTGGCCACCATGTTTCCTTCCGCCCTTCACGGCGTCAACACCCAGTCCAGGGTCCTTCACCCTCTGCAAGGCCGACCCACCAGCCCCCCTACCATTGGAGGTTGATGGCAGCTCTACCAGCTTCAGCCACACCTTAACACCCTGTCCAGGGTCCTCCACCCTCTGCAAGGCCGACCCACCAGCCCCCCTACCGTCGGAGGTTGACGGCAGCTCTACCAGCTTCGGCCGAGCCTTAACACCCTGTGCAGGGTCCTCCACCCTCTGCAAGGCCGACCCACCAGCCACCCTACCATCGGAGATTGACGGCAGCTCTACCAGCATCAGCCACGCCTTAACACCCTGTCCAGGGTCCTCCACCCTCTGCAAGGCCGACCCACCAGCCCCCCTACCGTCGGAGGTTGACGGCAGCTCTACCAGCTTCAGCCGAGCCATAACACCCTGTCCAGGGTCCTCCACCTCCTCCAAGGCAAACCCACATGACCCCTCGCTGTCGGAGTCTGGCGGCAGCTCCACCGATTCCTGCCGAGCCACCACGCAATCCCCTCCCGCAGAGCCCTTCCCCAGTTTCGATGATCGGGGTGCGGCCCAGAAGGGTTGGTGATGGCCTCCACAGAACACGGTGCAAGACACTGGTACCCTGCTGGGAACCTAGAAACAAAGTCCAGTGCTGCGGGGACCGGAGTCGACAATGGCTGGAATCTTGGCAGACTTCTCCTTGCAGACCTAGCCCATTGGCACTGGACACATGACTTCACGCACCTCCGTACGTCATTTTTCAGATGGGGCCACCAAAATTGATGGGAGGCCAGGCACAACATCCGAACAAACCCCCAATGTCTTGATGCAGACGCACAATGAATCTGCGAGAGCACCCGTCAATGGATGTGCCCTGCGGAAACATAGAGCCAGCCCTGACACTTCAAAAGATCCCCTTCCAAAGTCCATGGGGATGCCGGCCCCACTTCCGCCTTTCGTCGCTCCACCCAGTCGTCACCCCGCTGCGCATCCTGTATCAGAGACTGCATGCTCACGGGATGACAAACGGCAGCACAGGATGCAACGAGTAGAACAGTCTGAGGTGGAAGCGAGTTCGCAGGGTCAGAGTTCTCTACTTTACTCAGCAGGGCATCTGCCCTGGGACTCCACACCCCCCGAATGCACGCTACCTTGTGTGAACGGGGTATCACGGCCGCACAAACGTGCTGGTTGTCCGACATGATAGTGCGTTGCTGAGGGACAGCTGCAGTCCGTGCAACTCTTCTGTTCTTCTTGGGGCAACTCCCTGCCAGGTGTCCAAGATCCCCATAGTAGAAGCACAATCCCTCAGCATCGTCTGTCCATCTCTGTCCATGACACTTGAGGTCTGACAGCACCCAACTCCATGGGCTCCTCCCAGTCTACTGCAGTCCCTTGCTGAACCGGCATGCTTGTGGTCTCCTGGAATACACGGCGAGGCCTTCGCCTCTGCAGCCGGGCATCTATCCAGAGGCACAGGTGGACCAACGCGTCGAATGTCGGTGGCCTGTCCACCCTCGCCAGTTCATCCTGCAAGGCCTCAGACAATCCATCCTGGAATGTGTCCATTAGAGCTGGTTCATTCCACGTGGAATCCTGGCTACGCAGTCTGAATTCAGTCACATAGTCCTGCAATGAACCACTCCCCTGCTGCAGTGACTTCAGACTTCTAGCTGATGTTTCCCCCTTGATAGGATCTTCAAACATCCGTTTGAAGTACTGACAAAAGCCCTGGAAGTCATCCAACAACGGGCTCTGCTGAATTAACAAGGGGGTAGCCCAACGGGCAGCTGTGCCTGAGAGCAAACTGATAATAAATCCCACCTTCGTCCGGTCAGTGGGAAAGTCCTCTGCTCTCAAACTCAGGAACAGCTGGCATTGTCCCAGAAACGCGGCAAACATGGCCAAACTCCCATCATATTTATCTGGCATGGCTTCTGGGCACTTCCTCCTTGGCTGGGGGGGGGGTGTTGCAGCTCTCTGCAACTGCGTAATTTGGTCTGACAACATCGCGATTTGTTGTGCCATTTGCCTATTTTCAGCCATTAACTGTTCCATAATTAATGAAATGGAGGCTTGTCAGGCAGGAGTCAAACTGTTCTGTCCCCCTTCTCCGCTCATTAACAGACGACAGGCAAACAAACCTAAAAGGAACTCTCTTTATCAGTTCTCGGCTCAGACTGGCTGCGAGCCCAAAAATAACATAAACAAAGTCTCTGACGAGATAACAGAATACCAAACAAAAACTCTTACAAAGCAATGTACTTCTCCAAGTGTCTCTCACAAACCATGACCGATGAATCTTGAACGAACAAATGAACGTTGACTCCTGCAACCAGGGCGTGGCACCATCCGTCCTTTTATCCCCAGAAGATGCCCCTAACGAGCCCCAGCTGCATTGTTAATCTTGCATCCCGAAAAGACTCACAGAAGACTGCTGCTGAGTCACAACAATGATCATATATTCTATTTTTGGGGTACACAATGAATTCAGATATCAAGGCTAAATATGTATTATTACCAAGAGACAAGATTGTACATCTCACATTCCTCCAATATGGGCATAAGATCCTGGAAATTTTTTTTTTACTGGCCACAGTTAATCTAACAAACCAAACTCAACTATAAGTATGTCTTGGCCTTGGGCTAACAACTCTTGAGTTAGGGTCATTTCAAGTAACTGGAAAATAGGGCTAATTGTACTAATTGTACAGTGAGATCTTACCCCTGTCGTGGTCAGACCACTGCCTACTGAGGCTTGACTTTCGGAGACCAAACCTCCACTGTAGGGAGGAGGAATCGACCAAGTGGTTCCGCCCCAGGCGACTTATGGACCCCTTGAGGTTCCAGACGGAGCTTGGGGTTATTCCTGATACCCTCGCCCACAGTCCGGTGGAGACTCTGGTTGCTGCCTGGAACTCAGCAGTGACGGAGTCTCTTGACCGGATTGTGCCACTACGGCTGCTCCGAGGTAGTGGATCCCGGAGGCCACCTTGGTTCACCGAGGAACTCCGGGAGAGGAAGCGCCGGAAGAGACGCTTAGAGCACTTATGGAGATCCAATAGATCCGAATCGAACCAAGCACTTCTAACATCATGCATCAAGGAATACATCAGGGCAATTAGGACGGCGAAAAGAGCTTATATTGCCACCTTGATTGCCTCCACTGAGTCGCGCCCAGCCGCCCTGTTCAGGATAACCCGCTCCCTCCTAAATAGGAGGGATACGGGGGACCCTCTGCAGGGTAGGGCTGAGGATTACATCCAATTCTTAGCGGACAAAGTTGCTCGGTTTCGGTCGGACTTGGACTCCGATTTTGCAGATCTAGCCGAGGCACAAGGGGATAATCTGGTAGACCATCACTGGGTTGAGTTTCAGGATGTTGCCCCTGAGGATGTGGACAAGGCCATGAGAGCTGTGAGTGCCTCCACATGTGTACTGGACCCGTGCCCCTCCTGGCTAGTTGCTAACAGCAGGGAGGTGACACGAGGCTGGATCCAGGCGGTTGTTACCACCTCCCTTCGGGAGGGGGTCTTTCCCCCCACACTTAAAGCGGCGGTGGTGAGACCCCTCCTGAAGAAACCATCCTTGGATCCAGCCGTTCTTAACAATTATCGTCCAGTCTCCAACCTCCCCTTTGTGGGGAAGGTTGTTGAGAAGGTGGTGGCCTTTCAGCTCCAGCGGTCCTTGGAGGAAGCTAGTTATCTTGATCCACTCCAGTCCGGCTTCAGGCCTGGTTACAGCACAGAAACCGCTTTGGTCGCATTGACCGATGACCTCTGGAGAGCCAGGGACGGAGGCCACGCCTCCATCCTGGTTCTCCTTGACCTCTCAGCGGCTTTCGATACCATCGACCATGGTATCCTTCTGCGACGACTACGGGAGGTGGGGGTGGGAGGCACTGTTTTGCGGTGGTTCTCCTCTTACCTCTCGGACAGGTCGCAGTCGGTGTTAGTTGGAGGGCAGAGATCGACCCCTAGGCCCCTAACATATGGGGTGCCGCAGGGTTCGGTCCTGTCCCCCCTACTTTTCAACATCTACATGAAACTGCTGGGCAGATCATTCGGCGGCACGGGATAAAATACCACCAGTATGCGGACGATACTCAGTTGTATCTGTCCACCCCGTGCCAACTCAATGAAGCGGTGGACGTGATGAACCAGGGCCTTGAAGCTGTTAGGGACTGGATGAGGGCTAACAAACTCGTGCTCAACCCGGATAAGACCGAGTGGCTGTTGTGTTTCCCTCCCACTAATTCGGCAAGCATTCCATCTCTCAGGCTGGGGGGTCAAACACTACGCCCCTCAGACAGGGTCCGCAACTTGGGAGTCCTCCTGGACCCACAGCTGACTTTCGAACACCATCTGTCAGCTGTGACCAGGGGGGCATTTGCCCAGGTCCGCCTGGTGCACCAGTTGCGCCCCTACCTGAACCGGGAGGCTCTCACAACAGTCACTCGTGCCCTAGTGACCTCTAGGCTGGAGTACTGCAATGTGCTCTACATGGGGCTGCCCTTGAAGAGTATTCGGCGACTTCAGCTAGTCCAGAATGCGGCCGTGCGAGCGACTGTGGGTGCACCTCGCTTCACCCACATAACACCTATCCTCCGCGAGCTGCACTGGCTACCTGTCGATCTCCGGGTACGCTTCAAGGTGCTACTCGTCACCCATAAAGCCCTTCATGGTAGTGGATCTGGGTACTTGAGAGACCGCCTACTGCCAATCACCTCCATTCGACCAATTAGATCTCACCGATTAGGCCTCCTCCGAGTTCCATCCGCCGGTCAATGTCGACTGGCAACCACGCGGAGGAGAGCCTTCTCGGTGGCAGCTCCGACCCTATGGAACGATCTCCCCATGGAGATTCGTACCCTCACCACCCTCCAGACCTTCCGCACAGCCCTTAAAAACTGGCTATCCCGTCAGGCCTGGGGCTAAAGATTGCAACCCGCCCGAATGGTATGAATGTTGTGTTTTAATGATGTATTGTTCTATATGTTATAAGTTCGTTTACCCCCCCCCTTTTTAAGTTGTAAGCTGCCCTGAGTCCCCCCAGGGAAAAGGGCGGCATATAAATAAACTTAAATACAAATACAAATACAAATTTTTTGAGTACAAATCCATCAAAATGAGAGTTGCTAAAACTAGCTCTCGTTATGAACAGTTCTGGTTTATCTTGATATCCTAACTGTAGTGGAATTACAATGTTGAGCTGGCAGATAATTAATTAAGAAGTGCCTCTTGCCCTGTATCAGTGGGGATGGAAAGATTCCTCTTGTTGTGATTGTGGCGCTAATATGCAAACTATTAAATATATTGTGCAAGATTGCTCACAACGAGATTTCTTTGCTTCCCTAGAAGATCTGCAAGAAGCAACACTAGTAGTGATCATCACCTGGAATTGAACATCAAGCCACTGCCATACCCCCATAGAAGTTTTACTTATAATTACGTGGACTGTGTACATATATTTATTTCTCTTCTGTCATGGTGTCATCAAACACTAAAGAAATAATAACAGGTCAAATTGCAGTGCCTAAAAAGCTATTTCAAAAGCAAACATTAACCTAATTAAGGTATAATAATGCTATCATTTTATGGAAGTGATAACCAGGAAGTTTACTGAAAAACAGATTTAGTCTTTTCTTTTATTATTCCAATATCATCTTCTTTAGGCTTCTATCTTTGTTGCAGTGGAAATGACCAGTTGAGATATGAATGTAATTTGAATACAACCGATATGTTAAAAGTCCAAAATAACAAACTTTCCATCCCATTGACAGCTCAGTTCTGGGAGCAATCCAATAACAGTTCTTTATTACCTGTTCAATCACAAACAGGCTTTCCATAGAAACCAAACCTAGCTGAACTAATTCATTCAAGGTATTACCATTGAAGTTTTATGCTCTAAGTTCTTGCATAAAGCTAGTATGATGCCAAATTAATTAAACTGGCTTTCAAGAGGCACAACTAATAAAATAGCCAAATACTATTAATTAAAAACTCATATATGAGTGTGTGTGTGTGTGTCTGTCTGTCTGTCTGTCTGTCTCTCTCTCTCTCTCTCTCTATCTATCTATCTCTATCTCTCTATGAATATATATGAACATATCTTAAAGCATGCATTCCAATTAAATGGTTAACATTTTAGCCTTACAAAATAGTTTCCGAAACACATTTTTTTGTCAATCTGACAAAAATTAATTTTTTTGAGTTTAAGAATTAATAGCTTCTTCCAAAATGGCACTTTATATTCTTATACACAGTTGTAATTCATAAATTTGTCATTTGTTTAAAAGGGTACAATTTGCTACTGATTGATTAGCAACTTTAATTATGCATAAATTCAACTAGGATGATACAACAGTACCAAATATCAACAAAAATACTACTATAAATACCGTAAATATTCCACCATAACAACGTGAGTTTGACACCCCTGCCTTAGAGGTATGGCCATTCACAAAACAGGCAACTTGCTGTTCTGGGTAACAACACTACAGACTTCTAGTATCACCTAATAAGAATACTATTCATGGATATATTGTAGTTTTTATGTTTCTTGTTCAATAGTTTCAGTTCCTTTTCTTGGCGAATCCCTCATACCTGACAAATTGCATTTTTAATGTGTCTTTTTGGGAACATATGCAGATGAAATTATTTGCTTCACACATGAATTTTCCAGGGGAGTCTGAAGCATCACAAATGCATGTTGGAGATGAGTGGTCACTCCTTCCCAGCTTATATGCAGCATCTATAGTTTACATCCAAACCACCACTAGATCAATCAAGTGAGAACTGATTTCAAATTTCAGAGCAATACACTCCGTCATCTGTGCAAGCTACAGGAATTAGAGTGGAAGAACAAGCAAGCCTATGCTATGTTCTCAGTCTTCCCAAGTAGGAACTAGGAACAACTTGATTATTTCCAAATATTTTATTGTTGAGATCACTTACTTTAACAGCCATTCCACAATTTTACTCTTCGTGCGGAGATGAGGCAAGGTGTATTTCTCTTCTCCATCCTGAAAGAACTTGACAGTTGGAAATCCTGATATGTGAAATTTTTCTGCCACAGCTTTGTTGACAGTTGCATCTACTGCTGCCAAAACACCTGGTTTCTGCAATATAAAGCAATGCCTGTAACGGTATATCCTAAGTTGTAAACAATGCACAAAAAATGGAGACTAGTTATCTACAATTGAGGGACCTAGTGTCTCAGTGGCTAAGATGCTGAGCTTGTTGATCAGAAAGGTTGGCAGTTCAGTGGTTTGAATTCCTAGTGCCACGTAATGGAGTGAGCTCCTGTTTCTTGACCCAGCTTCTGCCAACCTAACAGTTCGAAAGCATGTAAAAATGCAAGTAGAAAAATAGGGACCATCTTTGGTAGGAAGGTAACAGTGTTCTCTGTGCCTTTGACTTTTAGTCATGGCAGCCACATGACTACAGTGACGTCTTTGGACAGTGCTGGCTCCTCAGCTTTGAAACAGAGATGAGCACTGCCCTCTAGAGTCAGGAATGACTAGCACATATGTGTGAGGGGAACCTTTACTTTTACCTTTACTATTTACAATTTACAATAACTTTAGAAAGGCAATACAAATGCTTTGGAAACTTTTAACTCTGAAGAGTTTTACAAGTTTTGTTATGACAAACATGTTATCCATTCAAGGATAATCCTTTTGTAAAATGTCCAATCAATTAACCAAACATTTGTTTAATTACAGTATTTAATTTAATGCTGTAAAGGGAAGGGGGAAAAAGAGCACCAAGAAATAAACATTAAGCTGGTGAATAGCTTCACAGTTAATAGTAGTGATCAAGCCTGAAGAACTTGTGTAATGATAGGCCCTTGTGCTTTAGTTAAAGTAATTTTACAAACACACTCTTACGTAAATGCCATTGGAAGATATCTTTCCTTTTCTTTCTTTTCCTTTTCCAGAATTGCAAAATTTACAATGCACCAAAATCAATTGCTCAAGTCAAGAGAAGCTTTACAAAATAATAAAATAATCCAGTTTAACCATAATAAAAATGTAGCTAAAATACAATAAACAGCACTCAATAGGAAACAATATATCAGTAAGAAACAATGCATCATGTAAAATGTGGAATAAGCTCCATACATGCTTGGATAGGCAAATGCACAAGGGTGCTGTCTCAAATATTGAAATCCCAAAATCTATCCACTTTCTGTCTCAAGCTCTTGAACCATTGGAGAAAGAGAGGTTTAAGATAACAATGAAAAGGTATTAAGTGCCTAAGTGAAGCTCTGTTCCTACTTATGGCATGATGAATCTGCATAATTGATCTTCTAGGTACACATACATTCAAATGAAAACCTATGACAATTGCTTAAAGTGAGAAGATTCTCATTAGCATATCTGTAAATGGCAAAAATGCAAGCCAGTGTTTTCTTAATTTTTTTACATTAAACATTAAATTTGTAATTGATAGAGAAAACAAAGCAGTTTGATGCAGAATTTGAGCTTTAAAATATTATGCACAAGGTTCAATGGTGGAATATAACATGTTTTTTCTATTTGTGTTTAAATACACAATGTTCTTCCTAATAATTTGGCATCACTCATGCATTACCAATGAGATTATACTTTGCAAACCCTTGGGAAGATGAAATAATTGCAACAAGAACATTTTTATTATTTCAGTTACTTATTATGGATCATTTGAAAATGGAAAGAAAAGGAAATTAGCTTACATCACTGTCTGCATGGAGCATCTCTGCGGCTTTCTCATATTCCGGCTTCATTTTCTTACAATGTCCACACCCTGACAAAGAAAAGTTTAGAAGGTTGGGATGGGGTTTAAAAGCAAAAAGTATTGGCCTGCTACATTTCACCAACATCAGAGTTTTCAAAGAAAGCTGCTTGCTCATCTATGGGGTTAAAAAATTTCATCGTATTTTAAGAAATGGGCCAGTTCCTGTGTAAACATACTATATCATGGATTTGTTTTATTTGTCCTCGATATTGGAACATTTAGAATAATATGATGCCACATAGAAGTTTTTCTATTTAACTGGAAGGCATGCGCTTTGCTTAAAAATGAAATTTACCATGTCCCTCTGAGAATGGATATCCGACTAGTAGCACCATAATTCTCCAATTTGCAAGTATCTGAAAATTGTATTTCAAATAAAGGCAGATAATAAAATACTGTAATGTTATTTATTTCTATTATTGGTTGAAAATTGGTAATGGACTTTTTCATTCTGTCTATATGGCATTCTCTTCATAATAGTTCATATCATTTGAAGATAGGAAAGTACAAGTTAAAACAAAAAGAATACTATTCTTAGGACAAATCATGGCTGTCATGAAATTTAGAATAGGAGTTCCTAGTTGAAGCTATTAAACTATACCTTAAACTAGGTTTGAGAGTTAGAACTCAAGGACAGATGCAAGAGCAGGCATCCTAAGATACATCTTTACATTAGAGAGTTTATTCCTTTGACATTCACTTGGATGCACATGAAATGGCTACCTTTCAGCCCAAGGAACTGTATATCAGTGTTGTGATTCACTGAAAAGTAGGTGGTTGTTTGTACTCTTTAGTGCTCTTTCTTTTTTACACACTCTTTCTTAGCTCCCATTAACTTCTTTGTCCTATCAGGATAAATTCACTACACAAGGATTTCCTCTCACTTCATAAATAAATATTCCACAGCATTTTTTATCCTAATAAATTCTACAGAAAATTTTTACACACATATATTCACCTAGCAGATGTATTTCGAGAGCCTTACAAATATGTGAAAAGAGAGTAGAAAGGGAACTGTATTAGCCTGTCATTCTTCTCAGTTCACTTCAGTAACATCAAAAGACAAGTTGGTCTGTCTGCCTGTTTTTCAATCAACTGCATAGACAAAGTCCCATGTTTTGCCTTATCACATCCTGCTTCTTTTAAAGATTGTTTGTTTGTCTAAAACATTTATATGACCACCCATCTTGAACCAAATTCTGGGTGGTTTACAACCCCAAAATAAAAGCAATATATGTCAACACTAAAATAAAATATATATATTTTTTAAAAAGACTTGCACTGCAGCTAAATTTTCCCATGCAGCCCACAATTCTGTTTACCTCAGTATCAAATATATCAAAGTCTTTGAAATACTGTCTTTATTACTTCATAATATTGCTGACCTCACTACACATTTAATTTCCTATATCCAACCACATGTATATTTGAATTTGTGGGACTCTGACTTGACCCCATTTTAGGTTGCTTTGCAGAGCATAGTAAACAATATCTGTTTCTACATAATTGTGAATTGGTCTCTGGTTTAGGCAAATTAGGGGAAATTTATGAGGAAGATTTCTCCTACAAATGCACATTCTGTATTTTTAAAAGAAATTGTTTTAATATAACATTTGGTTTGAAAAAGACATTTGAAATGGGTAATTATTTTGTAGATTTGTAGTTGATGATTCTTGTCTGGAGACTAATAGTTGCCAGAAAACATTTGTCCTATGTTACTTTGTGAAATGAGGTAATGCTCCAAGCAGTTGATTTGAGAAAGTATTCCTGAATACTTTCTCTAAGAGGCTGATCCAGCCTTATGGAACAGCTTGCCTCCCAATGTCAAATTGGCCTCCTCTTTGCTTCCAAAAGGCAGTAAACATACTGATTTATGCAAGGGAGTGCTATACTGGGGCTGCTAACTTTCTAGTTTATACCTTTGTAAATGTTCTGTTTTATTGTAGAATTGTTCTTACTGATAGTTGATCTTGGAATTTATGTAACTATGAGCCATCCAGAGCCCTTAATTGGGAAAACATACAAATTTCAGTAAATAAATAAATTGTGCTGAATCCATCAGCTCCTTGAAATACACCTCAGATGAGGGCAGTGAAGCATGTCAGAAGATGATTAGAAAACAGGTGGAGAAAAGCTGCTCTTGAATCTGATTATATCTTAGTAATGATTTCTACAGAATATCAAGCTTATTCTATAGCAGTTAAGGAAGTGAAGAAATATTTTTACCCTCCACCACTTCAGCCCCTTAGTCCTTCTATCAGTTTTCCAAAGCAATAGACTTTTATTAAATAACCAAAAAAGAAATTTAAAACAGTCAAATGTAGAACAATGTAAAACCCTCCATATATCCTACTTTCTTTCTCCACACAATTGGACAATTTCATTTTTTTTCCAGAATAATTTTTAAATATCTCAGTTTAATAACATATTTAAAAATATTTATATGTAAATATATTCAGTACTATAATATATTTTACCTGTAAACAGGTAAAATTGCACTATATTTGACAATGTTTCTTCTGATAAAGCATCATAGATAATAGGATATGATTCTTTTAAACTACAATGTTTTGGTTCTCTAAACATTACCTCTCCATTAGCTATCTTGATCAATCATTATATGGATGAATTGTCCTTATTAGTGTCTCTTGCTCTATTTGTTTGTTTGTTTGTTTGATTGATTGATTCCCTTTATTCTCCTTTTACCAGAGTTACTCATGCTGTTTACATAGCTAAGGCTGGACCTGAGCTGGGTCTCCCCAGTCACAATTCAACACCTTATCCACCAGGGGTGGGTTCTGGCAGTCACTACTGCCAGTTTGCTCGTGGTCACGTCATGCACGTAGTGCAATAAAAATTGCTCTGCGCATGCACAGAAGCAAAAAACAAGATTGGAGAACCAGTTCAGGGGCATTTAAGACCTGGGTCGCTGCCAGTTGCAGTGACCCAGGCCGCCAAACCACTACCAGTTCAGTTGAACCGGTTCGAACCAGTAGGAACCCAACACTGCTATCCAACTGCTCTCTTCAATTGATAGAAAAGTGCAGCTATCTTTGACAGCACACATTTTATAAAATACTCTGAAATTTAATTTAATCACATAGCCAAAGGAAAAACACAACAAAAATTAGTATTTTTACATTGCAAATGATTTCCATGCTACCTGTAACAGGTCTGCACTTCATTAGACTGCACTTGTACTTCTGAAGTTTGTTAGTGGGGGAGTAAACAAGCATATTTCATTAAAGTTAGGGAAGTGTTATATCAGTATTTTCAGCTCCATTTTTCTCTTTCATCCCTTGTAACTGGAGTTATATCTCAGCATCTATCAAGATTTGAGAGAACTTGTTTCATGAAGCCAATCTTTCAAGGAAGTCATTTTTCAAATCTTTACTCTTTCCAGACACTTTGTGGATTAAAAAGAAAAAAAACCCTCATCTGTTTTTACTTGTAATTATTGTTAGGGCTTTTGAAAATGAGAATATGTTCACGTGTGTCACCATCTTTCTTGGAACCATAAGCAGGCCATCAGACAACAGAATGAAATAAGCATCTGTTTCATAATTTTAGGGAACACATGTAGCCAGCCATTACTCTAGTGTTTGTATGTCAGAGCAGACAAAAGAACAAAGCAAAGCAGAACAGATTGCACCATCAAGTACTCACCAGATTTATTTATTCATTTATTTATTACATTTGCAAACTGCCTGCTTCTGTTTCAATTCTGGATGCTATACAATATGAAACAACAATAATAAAATGATGCAGAAACCATATGAAACAAACAATTGGAAGAGGAGTATAATTACTGCCAAAACAAATATCCTTCATGGGGTCCACCAATGACACTACTCTAAGGTATTGGGGGGAGCCAGGTTTTATTTATTTATATTTATTTAATTATCAAATTTAGACAAGTGATTCTGGGTGGTGTGCAGATTTAAGGGCTCATTTAAATAGGGCTAGTATGAGGGCCATATGATTTGCTTTGAGATTTACAGTTCCATCATTCTACCTACTTTGTATTATTCTATTAACAGCCTAGGAGAGAAAACACAACACACACACACACACACACTGTTCTGGCTAGACATGATCAGATCATGAAATGTAAGAGCTTTTCTTTTCTTTTTCAATTTAGATGGTATAAACAAAAGTGGCCCTGGTGATAAAATGTAATAAATAAATATGAACTAGATCAGTGGTGATTAATCTTTTTGGTGCTGAGTGCCCAAAGCTGTCGCACACACGAATGCACCTGCATGTGCCCCAATCCCCAAAACGCAATGGGAGCGTCCTCCATGCATGCACCACGCCCCTGCGCATGCACATGCATTCCCTGTACATGCACCCTCCTCTGCATGTGCCCCATTCCCCATTTTGGTTTCCAGGTTGGTGCAGGAGGCTTTTCAGGTCTAAAACAGAGTGCGGGGGGGCCTCATGATCTCCGCAGTTTCTCCCTAGTGCATCAAGGCTTTCTCCTCCATTTCTGCCACCCATGCCTTCACCAATCTCCATAGTTTCTCCCCAGTGCACCCAGGCTTTCTCCTCCACTCCCCGCCATGGAGAGGCACCTGCAGCGGGTGGAACCTGAGGAAATCAGGGAAGGCACGGGCGGCAGGAATGCAGGCGAAAGCTAGGGTGCACTAGGGAAAGAAAGGTAGGGCGCACTGGGGGGAAACTGCAGAGATCAGGGTAGGCCCCACCCCCATGCATGTGCGACAGAGACCCGAAGACCAGCTGGCCATCGAGAAGCGTGCGTGCATACGTAATGGAGCTGAGCTGGGGTGATGGCTGGCGTCCCTGCAGAGGACTCTGCGTACCACCTGTGGCATGCGTGCCATAGGTTTGCCATCACAGAACTAGATTATTTTCATTAATTGTTTTCTTCCCATTGCAATAGTGGACAGGGGGAAAAACAACTTTGAAACATAGCTGTTCTGTATTTGGATACTTTGTGCATATTTCCTAGAATCTTTCATTCCTTTATTACTGCATATTAATTTAATTCCCAGAGCAACACCAATGCAATCCAATCCACCTTTCTTTGCTAGTTTATTCTCATTAAGGGTTTTGTTCTGTCAAATATGCTAGGAGGATTTAACAGTTAACTATACAAGACAAATCTCAGAGCTGCCAACTGCTGCATTATGACTCCCTAAACAGTTTTAGATTCCTTGCTGCTAAACTCCTTTTGGTTTTCAAAGAAAACTCTCCAAGAGCATGTTAAACCCAAATCTTTCCAAGAAACTTGAATAAGCAGAGAGGCTTACAGCTTGACTGTAATTTTTTTTTTTCTGTGAATGATACGCATTTTTCAGAGAGATTTCCTTTTGCATTGAAGTGAGAATTGACATAGATTGAAGACTGGACACTTAATGAATGTGGTGTTCCTCACAAAAATGGTCAGAATTTTTGGTTTGGTTAGATGGGGTGCCTTGACTTATGACCAGCATGACTTTTGACAAAAACTCCTGGCTTCGTTATAATCATAAGTTGAACTCTATCTGTAGCAGCAAGGCATGGGAATGATAGAGGCTCAAAGGGGAACATGGAAATGGGACTTCCACTGTGAGTTATGGTAGACTGAAGACATCTCTGCAAATGAGCAGAGATGATGACCATGGTGTAGAATGAAAGAGTGGCAAGAAGACTCGTCCTCTGAAGCTTTCTAGAGGAGAGAATGGGAGAACACACAGGAGTGCTCTGGATGGCAGCTCCTCATGAGACCACCATAAAACGGCAATCTCCCAAGGGTTTGAGCACCAGAGGCTGAAGCAGATGATATCTTTGTTTTCAGCAGCAGTGGAGCCATTAATAAGGACACCAAGCCAGTTGAACTTATTTTCTTATCACATTTGAAGCTTCCTAATGTAACCATTTTATGAATGTTAGAGGCCTTAAAAATAGACAGTTTAATTTGACACCTGGTGGGTTTTACTTTCTTTAGATTTAAGAAATTTAAACAGAGGCTTAAAATTTTAAAATAATATACAATTGGCAAAAAACAAAAAAGGGGGAGGGGGAAGGCGTGACTTAGGAGAGTTTGAAGCAGATTGGGAGAACCTGGAGTTTGGAATAATGGGTGGTTGTCTTTCGCTGTAAGGTCTGAAAACAAGACTATCATTAAAATATGATTGTAAGAAATGACTGAAATAAACTAAACCCATATTAGGAACTTAGTCTTAATGAAGTTGGTAAATGGACACTAGAGGGAACTAAAAGATCAGGTAGAAAAGAGTTGAAGTAGCTAAACTGGTTACAATATTACCTTAAAGAATGTTTTGGTAATTGGATTGAGATATTAATAGCAAAGTACAGATTTCAATGAATACATTTTAAAAGATGAGAATTTTTAAAAAAATACATTTTCTCTAACAGACAACAACATTGAGATCACCAAAATGGGAATACAAAAGATAAACCAAAGAAAGGATCTGGAAATGGAACGGTTGAAAACAAGAGAGCATGGATGATGGCTCCTTATGAGATCTGAAAAGTAGACATGTGAAAGATTTGAAGATTCCTCTTGAACGCCAAAGACTGATGAATGATTAAATCCTGATTACATTAGAATGATTTAAAGATCAATATTGTGAAGAACAAAAAGAAGGAATATATAGTTGGACTCTTTAATCAGGGCTAAGTTATTTGTTTGATATTTCTGGCAACTCTTAATATACTACTTGCTGAACCAGGACTGAAAAGGGGATAATTTCTGGCTTGCGTATTGATAAAAGTTTAGGCAATGGGGAGAAGATAGTTTAGTTTAGTTCATCTTAGCTTTTACTAGGCTGAAACACTTCAACAAAATTGTAGTTTTGAAAAAGCAAAATGGAAACCAGGACTAAACTGAGAAAAAGGAAAGGAGAAGAAATGTAAGTATAGACAGCTCTAGAAATTCATTTACAACTGACATATTTAGATGGGGAAATGCTGACAAGGTATGTGTTGCTGTTAAAACACAGCTCACTGCTGCTTAAATTGAGAAAAAAAGAAATGCCGGTATTGTATAAACGAGGCATCAAAGATAATGAATCAAAGAATCCTCTAAGGATTAAATTGGATTGAGATGGATGGCTATAGAAATTGAAATAAATAAATAAATTCAGCATTAAAACCATCTGCAAGTAACGTTGCTATTAAAATATGAAACAATAACAATCACTTGTATATAGAAATCCTGGATTAGATTAGTTTGGGCACAAGGCATGAGCATCTGATTAAATAGATCCCTCAAAATTCAAGCATTAGTTCATGTACCTCTATTGAGTAACATACAGAAAAATATTTTGCCTATTCAAGCATTCTATACGTTTTCTAAATAAAATTAAATTCTGAAAAACTCGTCTGATCACAACAGCACTATTTATGGGAATGCATATATTAGGTTGTATGAATTATTGTTCACATATTGTTTTCAGTGTTGTTTGTCACCCAGAGTTGCTGTGGAGGTGTGCAGTGTTATAAATTTGAGAAGTAAATAAAATAAAATAAAATACTTCAGGGGAAAAGGTTGAGAAGGTGGTGGCCTTCCAGCTTCAGCGTACCTTGGAGGAAGCTAACTACCTTGACCCCTTCCAGTCCAGCTTCAGGCCCGGTTACAGCACAGAAACTGCTTTGGTCGCATTGACCGATGATCTCTGGAGAGCCAGAGATGGACGCCATGCGTCCATCCTGGTTCTCCTTGACCTCTCAGCGGCTTTCGATACCATCGACCATGGTAAGTTGAGCCAAGGTGGCGCAGTGGTTAAAAGCAGCACTGCAGGCTACTGCTAGATCAGCAGGTCAGCGGTTCAAATCTCACCGGCTCAGGGTTGACTCAGCCTTCCATCCTTCCGAGGTGGGTAAAATGAGGACCCAGATTGTTGGGGGCAATATGCTGACTCTCTGTAAACCGCTTAGAGAGGCCTGAAAGGCCTATGAAGCGGTATATAAGTCTACTGCTAAGTATCCTTCTGCGACGACTGCGGGAGGTGGGGGTGGGCGGCACTGTTTTGCAGTGGTTCTCCTCCTACCTCTCGGACAGGTCGCAGTCGGTGTTGGTAGGGGGGCAGAGATCGTCCCTGAGGCCCCTAACTTATGGGGTGCCGCAGGGTTCGGTCTTATCCCCCCTACTATTTAACATATACATGAAACCGCTGGGCGAGATCATTCGGAGGCACGGGATAAAATACCACCAATACGCGGACGATACACAGTTGTATCTGTCTGCCCCGTGCCAACTCAATGAAGCGGTGGACGTGATGAACCGGGGTCTTGAGGCTGTTAAAGACTGGATGAGAGCTAACAAACTGGTACTCAACCCGGACAAGACCGAGTGGCTGTTGTGTTTTCCTCCCAACAATTCGGCCGACGTTCCATCAATCAGGCTGGGGGGTCAAAATTTATACCCCTCAGACAGGGTCCGCAACTTGGGAGTCCTCCTGGACCCACAGCTGAGTTTCGACCATCACTTGTCAGCTGTGACCAGGGGGGCATTTGCCCAGGTTCGCCTGGTGCGCCAGTTGCGGCCCTACCTGAACCGGGAGGCCCTCACAACAGTCACTCGAGCCCTTGTGATCTCTAGGCTGGAATACTGCAATGTGCTCTACATGGGGCTGCCCTTGAAGAGCATCCGGCGACTTCAGCTAGTCCAGAACGCAGCCGCGCAAGTGATTGTGGGCGCACCACGGTTCGCCCACATAACACCGATCCTCCGTGAGCTGCGCTGGCTACCTGTTGATCTCCGGGTGCACTTCAAGGTCCTACTTACCATTCACAAAGCGCTCCATGGTAGTGGATCTGGCTATTTGAGAGACCGCCTTCTGCCAATTACCTCCCTCCGTCCCATCAGATCGCATAGAGTAGGCCTCCTCCGAATTCCATCTGCCAGTCAGTGCCGACTGGCGACTACGCGGAGGAGAGCCTTCTCAGTTGCAGCTCCAACGCTATGGAACAATCTCCCCGTGGAGATCCGCACCCTCACCACCGTCCAGGCCTTCCGCACAGCCCTCAAGATCTGGCTATCCCGTCAGGCCTGGGGATAAGACTTTACTCTCGCCCCTCCCGAATGTTGAATGAATGTTGTGTTTTTACTGCTAATTATTTTTACTCACATTTTCTTTTTGTGTTTTGTCCTGCACTCCCCTCCCCTATTATTGTAAGCCGCCCTGAGTCCCCTCAGGGAAAAGGGCGGCCTATAAATGTTTAATAAAACTCAAAAAAACTAAAACATCATTTCAGCTAAATCATTGATAGGAGGGACGGTAAACAGGCTTAATCAGATTATTCATATTTTCTGAATATGTTTAAATTGGGAACAGGAACAGCTATACAAAACCAACAATGTACAACTTATGAGATTTGCAGCAAACCCTGTGACAAATTAGTTGCCGTACAAGTGCAGATCCTTATAAAGGTATTATTGTTGACCGATACTTATTTTATAGCCTGTCATAAACACCAATAAATTCTTATGACCCTATTTCACTGCATTGTTGAAGACATTTAAGGTATCATAATCTAATGCTAGGAAAATAAATCAAAATATTCAATATTAAATTGTTATTGTATTATCATACTACTTAATTTACCAAATTCCGTGGATTACAAGGCATTGATTTTCATTATTACTTTTAAAATATTTTTTTTACTGCTTTTCTTGGTTCAGAAAAATGGAATAATTTTGCTATCTTTTTTTACTGGTACTGCAAGGGGTCATTTAATCTGAAAGCACTCTGATCAACTTTTATAGTATTGTTTCTCTTCTTTGATACCAATTTTTAGCACATTATCAAGTGCTATTTTTAGACATTATTCCCAACTAGCTAGCATTTTCTTCCCAATTTTAATGTTTTCAATTTGGTCTCAAGATTGCAAATTGAAATAAAATCTTTCATTTCACACATCACCCTTTTCTATTTGAGTTTATTTACAAAAGTTTTATAAGGCTGATGGTTTTGCTGATGCATTTGTTTCTATGTCAAAAACACTTCCTAACTTTCTGGTCTTCTGCTATGCTCACTATATTCTGTTATATAATTATATTTAAAATATAATTTTGCTCCATAATAATGAATAGCTGGGAGAAAGGGTCAAAAAATTTTCATACTTGCAGAAGATCATCTATCATAGCAAGTATGCTTCTGTTGCATTTAACCTTCTATTTTTCAGATAAAGTGCCTAGACATAATTATGCAATACGCTTCACTGGGAAGAAAACAAAATATTCTGAAACCATTAGAAACATTAAGAATTTGAATAAAGAAACCATCCACAAGTTAAGAAATAATGTGTTTTTCTTTCTATAAAGTTTTTTCAGAACCACTTTGAAATTATTTCGAGATAATGTGTGCTGTTCTAAGAACATCATTTTGCATACTGCATGATGTTACGAAATCTACCCTAAGCAATTCTGGTACAAGTTTGGGTGAGAAAAGAACCAGCTCAACATAATCTATAATAAGGGACTATACAATACAGGATTATTATTTTTTTACAGGGAAGTAACTGGAGTCATATTTCAAATTAATTGGTATTATGCACTAGGCAACAGAGGAAATTCATTTTTAAAAGGCATGAACACATAGCTATTTTAATGACATAAAATAGTTTTATTGTGACATCAATCATTAGAAACCCCAGAATACAGGCAAGTCTCTTCTAGATTTGCAATGTATATAAGTTAGTTCCACAAATGAGTCCCTAATTCCAGTTCCCAAAACCAAAATTACATTTGTGATTAATTATGCTTTCCTTCTTTTCTTCCCTTCTACAATAGTTGTCTAAGAGCATCAAAGACAATCTTCTCTAATCTAATATCCCCTCAATCATCTTAGACTGCAAAGAGCCAAATGGTCCAATTGATTGAAATCTTTTTCATGATAGTCTACATTGGGAAAAATCTCTTATAAAAGAGATTAGAGACTTTGCTACATTAGTATATACAGTACTGTATGTAAATAAGGCAAGATACTATTACTTTAACAAATTTTTCCAAGACCATGTGTAAAGGAAAGAGAGCATTCATCTATTTAGCTCATCCAAATAATTAAATAATGAATTTTACAATATTTCTTGAATGTTACTGCTATGTAAGAATAGGAGAAAGATGTTATGTAATGTGTTGAAGACAAGGGAAGAACCTTACCATCACTGGCAGGAGGGAATCCCTGATCTACCAATTTTTCCCCAGAAACAAAACAAAACAAAACATTCTTAAATATTTGTGACTAGCAGTTTATTCCCAATAATAATAATAAAACCATAAAAATTAAATTTCATTAAATAAATAAGTTCAATACCAAAAAATCATGAATGGCACTTAGAAAATTTGGGCATTGACAAAATTTCCACTTGTCTATTGCAAAAGACTACACTGCCTGGATTTGTACATATACTACACAAATAGATTACAATGTCCAGTATTCCAGAAGTGTATGGAATTGCCCAGCTGTTAATTACTTTTTAGATATTTCCTCTGAAATCTTTGTCACTTTCATGATGTATTCACTTCTGCTAGATGTTGTCTTTATTATGATCTCTTCAAAACAATATGAAGCCACAGCTGCCAGTCCTTTAGCTGGTGCTGGCCTTCATATGCATTGAGTTCTTACCAAGAATTTAGGCTGTTGTAACTGCATCCTTCTTTCCTTCTTTTTTTATACATACATATCAATGGAAGATTAAATTCAGAAAACATTTTTGTATGTGTCTTCAAGTCAGTTTTTCACTTCTGGCAACCATCTAGAAAAGTCCCTGCAGTTTTCTTGACAAGATTTCAGAAGTGGGTTGCTCTTACCTTCTTCCTAGTATTGAGAGAGTGTGACTAGCCCAAGGTCATTCAGAAACGTTTACAGGTGGAGAATATTTCTTCCTTACTGCAAATTCCTGACATTCTTTTCTTCTTTTTCCTCCTTTTCTCAGAAATATAAATCAGATATTTCTCTGTGCTGTTCCCTCAGGACTCTGACCTAGCTCACTGTGATGAGAGTTGCTTAGCCTCAAATTACACTGCTTAAACTGCTTTCAACATTGGCCTTCTGATACCTATGTGCTTTTAGCTCATTTTCCTCCTCCTCCTCCTCCTCCTCCTCCTCCTCTTCCTCCTTCTTCTCCTTTCTTCCTTCCTTCTTCTCTTCTGCTCCTTTCTAGGGGCTATATTCTTTTAGTCTGATCCATCCTCTCAGTTGATGCTTCCTTTTATTCCCCCCTCCCCAAACTAGTTCTTAGCTTGTTGATGGCACAACTTTTACAGATTCAATTATTCCAACTTTGAAAGAATCGGAGAAGATCAGAAAGTATCAGGATTTCAAAATCAAAGTTGAAAAATATGTCTTCCTGAAAGGAGTTCCCTAGCTGTATTTTCAGAGAACCTTATACGCGGAAATTCCAGAAAGAGACCGAGCTTTGGAACTTGCCATTTTTGGTGATTCCATATCTCTGTTAACATTATTAATGAGCACCAAATATATACTGATGCAAAAAATGTTTAATTCCCAGACAGGTCTGACGGGATCAAATCATAACCACAGCTCAATTATCCTAAATGTAGCTACAAGTATGTACACCAGAGACCCCCAACAGTGAGATGCAAATTCTGAATTTGCATAAAGCCTCTTCAAAAACTTTTAGCATAGGAAATGTGGCAGATTGCCCAAAGGAAAAATTAAGTATCCATAATATTTCACACAAAACTCTAAATCACATAATCAGTTACGGTGTAGGGACAGATATAGAAATATAGAATATGTTATGACATTAGCACTGCTCAGAATTAAATCTTCATAAGCCTATAATTAATAAAATCAGTAGCAGTGATGATGTCTTTTTGCAACCTCATAATAATCCAGACTTTGGAGTCTCTCTCTATCCAAATGTGTTTGATTACATGACCCTTATAAGTTATGGATTAAGAGAGATAATAAACCATTTTTATTGCAACATCCATCTGATTAGATAACCCATCAAATTTTACTACCTAATTCAGTTGTTCAGATTTTTTTATTATAACCATCTCTTTACTTGATAATTATAAATATGTAAAGATTTCCCCACCCCAACAGCAATTCTCCTATAAGTTTCTTAGGACACAGTATTTATTTTTCAAGTTAATACTGCTAAATTTGAAGATTGTGCCTCAACTACTGAAAAGTCTGGACAAAAAACTAATTAGAAGAGGCATCTTCTAGGGTGATTCATTTCACCCTTATTATAATCCTACTTTCAGTGATTTTGAAGAAAACATATCTTGGCTATCAAATGGCTAAACATTGAAATAAAGTATCATATTTGCTTAATACAGATAATCTGAAGCGTTATGGAAAATCAGAAATGGAAATTGAATCATTGTAAGAAACCATCAGGATGTATTAGAATGAAGCTTGCAAAACTGGGCATTTTGCAGTTGGATAATAGGTATAGACCAGGGGTATCAAACTGGCGGCCCACGGGCCGGATGCATCACATGCAGGCCATGCCCACCTTGGCTCCACAAAGGCAAAAAAAAAAAAAAAAGCCACAATACATCATGTGACGTCAAGTGACACAATCGAGTTTGACCCCTGTGGTATAGACAAATTGGATGTATTCTTTACTAACCACATTTTTAAAGAGTGAGAACATTACTAAAGATAAAATTCAACAGTGGATACATCATAAAACTCTGGGCCATACCCGTGACACAATAAACTGCTGGAATTATTAACTGAATTGGGCAGTTTGAACCGAAAAACAAGAAAATTGATATCTATTCATTATACATTATATCTGTAGTGAAATTGATAGATTACTGTATATCTGCTCTACAGAAATGGAAGCAGAAGTTTACTTCAAGTCAAACAAACTGCTGAAGAAGGAAAAAATGCATTAGCTGATTATGTAAAAGACAGTAAAGAACAAGCACTGAAGTTGGAACTTATTGAATGTGCAGGAAACAAAACATGAATATCAAAATAATTGTAATAAAAGCACTACAAGAGAGCTGGCAAGGAAAAGCATTACATGATCAATTTCTACCAAAGATCAAGAGGAAAGTGGATAAAGCTAAAACCTGACAATGGCAATGGCTTACAACTAGAACATTAAAAAAAGAAACTGAAAGTTTGATTTTGACTGCTCAAGAGCAAACTACTCAAACTAACGCAATCAAGGCCAATATGAAAAACGGTCAAATGGTTCAAAGTGCAAATTGTGCAAAGAAGCAGTAGATCATATACTCAGCATGTGAAAGAGACTGATTATAAATAATTATATAAGACAATTTCCAAAATGATTCAGTGAAACTACTGTAAAAATTATCATTTCCCAGTAATGAAAATGGGTGGGAACTTATAGTTGAAAAAGTGGTGAAAATGAGCAGCTTAAAATATTGTGGAATTTCTGAATATAAACTGATAAAAGTCTTGGCTCATAACACAGATTTAGCGGTGGTAGAAAAGAAGAAAGCGTGGATTATTAATAGTAGAACAAAGAACTGGAGAAGATCAGAAAGTATCAGGATTTCAAAATCAAAGCTGAAAAATTATAATCTAAAGTGGCAGTGGTGATCCAGTGGTTATCAGTACACTGAATTCCATATCAAAAAATCTTGGATGGCACTGAGAAAATCTATGCATTGACAAAATTTCCATCCATCAATTACAAAAGGCCACACCACTTGGATTCTCACATTTACTATGCTGATATATTACCACATCCTAGGTTCTTGGGAAGAACTTGACGCAAATGAAGACGAACATGAGTTAAGGAACTGGTACCTGACATTCCTTATTGTTATATATAATAATAAATGAGCATTTTAAATAAAATAGGTCATGCATTTTTTAAAAAAATGTATAACAAAATTGATTTAAGCAACGTTGTCTCAAACATTATATGAAAACAACATTTTTTACATTTTGTCTTATGGGCTAAATTTCATAAGAAGTCTGTTTCCAAATATCTGAATCAGCTGTTTGTTCACTAAGGCAGAACAATTAAATCTGTACAATCAAAACACTTTAAAGCAATTTCACAAACCTTGTATCCATATTTGCAACCCCCTGATATGTATTCCCAAATATTACCATTTCATGTGCACTGTTTCTTAACTTGTATATTTTGGAAAAAATGAAAAAGATGTCAATTGCTTTTCAGCAATACTAAATTAATTTCTTCTGCATTCCTATCTCAGGATGGTTAGAAGTACCTTGTTATTTGCTCCATGCCCAACAGTAGAAAGGGAGTAAAATTACTGGGATTCAAGTACTCATCAATATTATAGTAAGCATATAATCAAAATACTTCACATCAAGGAAGAATTATTTACAGAGGGATTATTTACATTATGATATCAAAGTATTTATAATATTAAGTTTTATATTAATCTTATTTTAATGTTTAGAATTCTGCAAAAAGATGTCTCTCAGGAATTGAATTCTGATGTACAGTTTTCAATAAGCAAAGCCCATTCTATATTAGCAATTAAGATGAACAAAGAGAACAAAGTGATTTCTCAAAGCATGGTACCCCTCATGGGACCTAGTCATATGAATCTATACCAGGGGTGTCAAACTCACATTGTCACAGCAGTATCACATATATATCAGGACTTTCCCCCCCTTTGCTAAACGGTGCGTGGGTGTGGGTGTGGGCAACACATGATTCATCCAGCCCATAGGCCAGGTGTTTGACAGCTCTGATCTGTACTATACTGCCTTACATGACCACATACCGGTCACATGACCATGGAAAAGTCTTTGGACAATGCTGGCTCCCTCAGCTAAAAAATAGAGATATGCACTACACTCTGGAAAGGTGAAACCTTTACCTTTTACCTTACATCTGTTTCTTTTTCAAAATAACGCCTTTGTTCTGTGATTCAGTTGAGCTGCAGTGTTTCTTCACTTTTGTGTATTTCATTTAGCAGCCCCAGAGATCTCTTTCATTGCTGTTTTCTGGCAAAAGAACACTCATTGAATAAGCTGCATTTTACAACCACATGATTCACTTAATGACCTTGGTGATTTAAACTGTTGTAAAAATGGCTGTAAAATCAAGTTCAGTCTTATGATGACTTGACTTACAGCCACAATATCTTACAACCAAAACTGCAAGCTTGCTTGTGGTTATAAGTCAAGAAATACCTGTATCATTTACCTGATCCATGAGAAACTCATGGTACTAAGTTTTTCCTAAAAGCTAAATTTATTCAATAAACTTTACATTATTTATCCAAATACATTTTATGTTTCATGTTTGTTTCATTAAATTATTAAATTAAATCCATTTTGTTTCATTTAAATTGCTTTCCAATATCTGAACAGATTATTTGATTTTTTTTCTTGCTTGATGTTTCTTTTAGTTTACTGCTTTTGTCATGCAACTTATAGAAATATTGGAAGCCAGAAGCTTAGGTCACGTCACAAATCACTGGGATATATAGGATGCTTCCAGCTTCTATTAATAAATACATCTATTATAAGTATTTTTTTAAATCTATATTTGAAGACATTAAAACTGCAACAAATATACATATCTTAAAGACCACTCAAACGAGAGATATAAACGAGACTGGAAAAAATGGATTGACTATACACAAAGCAAATATGGGACTAAGAAGTTCCAGATAGCATATGCTTAAGATTAGTAATAACTTAAACTGTTTAAAGTTTGGGTAACAGTAAGAAGCTGAGTTCAACGCAGAGATCCATTCGATCCTTTTCTTCTGCTTTGTTTTTAAGATATCTTAGACTGTGTTTGTTAAAAAGCTATACCGTGTACGGGCTCTGGGAAGTCGGGGGGAGGGAAGGGAGGTGGGGTTTTAGGGGGAGGGGGGGGAGGGGGGAAATATAATATGTCTTAGATCTCAAAGCACATGATTGCACTTGTATACTGTGGCTTTTTAATGTTAGTGTAAAAATAGGACAAGCTGAATATATTGATAGACAATAGAAATACACCGAAGGGAGGAGTAGAGTGAAAGAAGAAAGAGGGGTAGTGAGGGTGGGAGAGAGGATTGGAGGTAGGAGGAGAAGGAAGGGAGGGAATGTATTGGGAGAGAGGAGCGATAGAGGGGGAGGGGAAGTAGGTAGTAGAGGGGAATGTTGGAAGGAAGAATGTAAGTTGGAGGGGGTGAAAGAGGGTGTATGGTGGGTCAAGGTGGCATATTGGGTTTGTATTTTGGGGGGTATGGTCTATGAAAGCGAGGGCTGTGTTTATTATTCAATGTTATATGCCCTGGTCATGCACAGTATACATGTGATTGTATGAAATGAAATGGAAATGGAAATAAACGTATTTTACATTAAAACTGCAACAAATATTATTTCCTGCCCATTCACTAAGAATAATGCATCTCTGGTCACAAGATTGTTGCCTTGTTTCCTCCCCATTCAAAAAACATTACTTACAATAATTAATTTGGTGCAAACCAATGTCTTCAATTTTCTTGCCTTTATTTTTTCTCCTCAAGCTCCAACTGAGATAAGAAACTTCAGTTCAAAGAGGATTTGCTTTAAAAGATGGTCAACTTACATTCTCATCAACATTTCTTAAAAAGCAAAAATGTCCATAGCTCATACCTCATTCTAATCCTACCTTGGGCACAAAGCAAAGCAAGTCAGCCCTAGGAAGGAGGCAAGACAAACAATTTTCAAAAAACTTAATAAGAAAACTTGCAGGAACAGTTCAACTCAACAGTGATTCAAAGGAAGAAAAAAAAAAAAAAAAGAAAAGCTACACATTCCAAAACATATTTTGTTATGGGAAGGCCTGGAAAAAAAAAACCAGAAACTTTGGGGGGGGGGGGGGGCAGGTGTTTTTCTGTTTTTTTCCAAATGGCTTGGAAAACCAATTTTTCCAAATGGCTTGGAAATTTTTCTGTTTTTTCCCTAGGCCTTCCCATCCTAGCTCAGACAGGCCAACTTTGGGACAGGTTAATATTTGGAATTTTGAGAGCATGTAATTGGCACACTCACAAAATGATGCTATTGGACATCTGCCTATTCACAAAATGGCTATCATGAAAGGCATCATCAGTCATAGAGCATCCATTAACTAGCTCCCCAGAATATTCTCTACCATCTCAATAAGAATTTTATGGACCCAAAGGCATTCTTCCATGCAAGCATGATACTAAATCCTGGTGTTTTGCAGCAGGCCTACTTAATTTGCTTTCATTAAAAGAATATTTAAACAGTCAGGTGCACCCTGGAGAAACCACTGGGTTTTTTTGAGGACATGCTGGTGCCCACAGTTTTGTTTATCCCTAATGCATGTTTCATTTCAAGTTCGAAACATTCCACTGGAACAAAACTCAAAATAATTTGAATTTCTCAGCCAAGGGATATCATGGAAAATCAGGACCAGCTACTGCTCCCTTGTTTTTTCAACTCAGGTTCACAAGACTAGATAGGGTGGTAATTCTATGTCAAAGTAACTATAATCCAAATGGCAGGTAACTGATTAATGATGTTTATTACTTAAAATATAAAAACATATACAGGATTGTCGCCTCACTCTAATTAATTGGAAAATCTGTTCAAATACTTCTCAATTGGGAAAAAAAACAGACAGGATTCTCTTCAATTGCTTTAAATATACACATTATGGGAGTAATTATACACCCACATAAATGTGAACTGCCCCATAACATTATTTTTTAAAAAAACAAGTGTATTAATATTCCAGAACAAGTGGTAGACTTAATGCTACAAACATCCTGACAATTAGTAAATGATGTCATGGACTTTCAAAAAGCATGAACTCTTTCCTACCATCTAGGGATTGTCCAGATTTTTCAGCCTACCCACAGTGCTCTAGGCATGGTAGGAATCGTGGATAGTCTTCTGACTATTCTATTCTTCTTTTTTCTCAATAGTTCTTGCCCACACCATAATCTTCATTAAGATGTCAGTTGCTACAAGCTGATTATTTTGCTTCTGTTAACTTTAAAAATGATGAAAAAAGCAATCAACTTATGAGTCACTAGAGAACAACTCAACTATGTCATTTAGAACACTTGAAATACTCAGCTTAATGCCTCTTGAAAAAAATTATTTATTTATTCAATTTATATAGCTACTTATCTCCAACATTTGTCTCTGAGCAGCTAACGGAAAATAAAAACAAGATAAAAACATCCCCCACAAAAAAACAATAAATGACAAAGATAGAAGCTAAGATAAAATCAATTGACACCATCATACCAGCTCAACCATAAAAATTGGTTGCCAAGCTCAACTATAAAGTCAGTTGTTTTAAGGCCTTATAGAAAAGCTTGGAACAGACAGATCCAACAGCAGAAAGATGGTGCTGTAAGTAATCTGGTCTCATTCCATGTTTGGTATCATATTTAGAAGAAAACTGAATACTCAAAACTGCCTTGTTGATATTGGAACACATTCTTATTTTCTGGACACCAGAATCCTCCCTACATCTAATGTAATAACTACATGTATCCAGGACTTAAAACCCTCCCTTCAAAGAAAATATTCTTTGGGTGTCACCTATTCTCTGTATGCTACTTAAGGCAGGGGTAGTAGGCTGCAGCCTGTTCGGATACAGGGCATGCGAGTGGCAGGTCGGTATGCAGTTTGACTTGTGCATACATATATGCATTCCAGCTCGACACTTGCACGAGTCAATTCCCCTCTGCCCCCCCCCCCCGCCCCCTGCCGGGCCAGGCTGTAAAGTTTGGATCACTGACTTAGAGGAATGAGGAGCAATAGAGAAAATGTGCAGTGTATGATGCTTAGTCCTTCTCTGGATGAGTGGTATGCTAATAATGGCAAGCATTATTTTGTTCTCAGAAATTTGATTATTTCTCTAAGCACCTTTGTCACTATCAGGAGAAAAATTCCACCAACTCTCTTCATGTTTATCTATCACATTTATTTATTAAATGTATATGCTACTCATCTAGAAAGGAAAGTGACATTGAATATCCTTCCAGATATTGCATGTTATTTCTCTATCTTTGAATGCAGTTGTTGGTGTATGTATTGTCGAAATACATTTTCCCCTGGGTTGGTATCATATATTTCAAGTAAGACTATGCCCCATGATTGAAAGCTTATTAGACTTTCTACCCCTATCACTTACCAAACCAAAATACATGAAATTCCACTTTGACATGCTAAAACTCCATGATCTACCTCTAAAGAAGCCAAAACTTTAGTTCCACTTACTGTTCCAGTTATCCAGAATTACATTAGCCATCTTAGCAAGGAAAAGTTACAGTTCTATCTAATTTATGATGATGGAAACTTTTGTAATCTAGAATCCATACGTTTGTATGCACTCTATCCATGCATTTGATTTAGTGAACTGCAATCCATTAAATCTTATGCCATCATAAATGTGTTTCTGGATGATTTTGTTTTAATGTAGATTTACAGGCTACTCTTTTGAAATCCCAGCAAGGCTTACTTAAAAGGATGTATGGATGCTGAAAACAGGGATCTATGACAAATGATATTGCCCCAAATCAATGAACTAAATTAAAAGAGAATTTGATAACTAGACAGATTATTTGGGTATTAAAGTTTCTTTACCATGTGGAATGGGAAGAAGGAATGATTACCTTTAAGATTAGTTGTTCTGTTTGCTTCACCTAACTAAAACAAATAAAACAGGATATTGGTATCAATACCCCCTGTGGGGAGGTAAACGAGTAATGAATGTCATGTCTCTGTTTTAGGAGATTGTGTACGAGGCCTACATGACAAAGGAAAGGGGTCTACATGACACAGGAAGGCCAGGTATTTGGGGATGATCGATAAGTTGGCTAAGAGTATAAAAGACTGTAAACAACTGCCCTTCGGGGTTCAGATTTTGCTTGACTAATCGCTACTGAACCTTTGCGCAAATAAACCTCTCCCTCTGACAAAGAGCTGGTCTTGTCTCATTTTCTGCTACAAAATGAAATCATTAAATTCAATCAAATTTAGTTATTTTGTGGTCCCCAACCTCTTTGACTTGGCCTGTCCCTTCATGTTGGTTTTGTACTGTACTAGAATTGGGTTCACTGACAAAACCGCGAAGCCCTTATCCATGCCAACATAAGCGCGGAGGGCAAATCCGCGCCGTCCGAAGCACTAAGGAAAAAGGCGACCCTAGCGCGACGACATAACCGTGGAGGGCAAATCCGCGCTGTCCGAAGCGCTAAGGAAAAAGGCGACCCTAGCGCGACAACATAACCGTGAAGGGCAAATCCGCGCCTTCCAAAGCACTCAGCACCCTAACCCTAACCTAACCCTAACCCAAAACCTAACCCTAACCCTAACCTAACCCTAACCTAACCCTAAACCTAACCCTAAACCAAACCCCTAAACCTAATCCTAACCCTTACCTTAATTTAAATTGGCTTTCTGTCGCCGCGCTGTTTTAAAGCGCCCTTCTGTCGCCGCGCTGTTGTCGCCGCGGTGATGATGTCGCGGTGATGACATCGCGGCTTTAGCGACGCGGTTTTGTCGGCGCTATTTTGACAAGTGCGGTTTTGTCGGGCCACGCTAGAATTGTTGGAGGGGGGGGGATAAAAAAGTGCCATGCTGCTATTGTAAATAGAATATACCCCTTAATGTTACCCAAACATTGATATTTAGGAAATTTACAAGGACTGAAGTGTCCCACCGCGTTGCTTGAAAGATGGAGTGCATTTTTACCTAAACAAATCTAGGCCAAAAATAAAATAAAATGATTTGCATAAACATAAATACACTGGGGGGAAAGCTAGTTGACAAGTGTTAATAGCTGCACATTTTCATCTATAGTTTATTCTCCTGGCATAAATTTCCATCCCTCCCCCTTTCAGATATCATCTGATATATTTTCGGTATTCCCTATCAAAGACTAATATATCCAGGTTGTACAGTTTTATATAAGATAGGATGTGTACAATATTATATTTGAACAAGTTAATGCTATTTCAAGATCCACAAAAACAATTCAAATCACATGTGCTTTTCTGCATAGAACAGAAAAGTACTCCCGAGCACTTTTTAGAAAGAAGTTTATGTCATATACATAAAAGAAAAGAGTGAGCAAATTTTCTGGTTTTAAGGGTTTTATGCTTCATTCTCACCAAACAAGGTTTGGATTGCTGCAGTTTTATGCAGAGTAAGTTGGGAAGAATTAGGGTAGCTGGAAGAGCACAAAGTATCTTCTTTTTTTAATAGTTTCTTTTTTTACAAAAGGGAGCATCTTGAGACCTATTTGAGCAGTTCCTATTATTGATTATATGAACCATAAACTGGCTTTGATTTCCAGCACACAGAGGACTCATAACATAGCTGTTAGTCACAGTACAACAAATTTTACTGGCCGATAAGCAGTGACTTTAGCATGCTAGGAGAGAACAGCACTTGGGATAGCTCTGCTCTTTTACTATATGTCAGAAGAGAATTAACCAGCAGGAGATAGCTATCTGCCAGAGTAGGGCACGCTTATCATGTAATCTCACCATCCTCATCAATCTGTTTCACTTCAATCAGCCCTATTGACCGCTCCGTAATATAAAGCAAGGGATCCAGAAGTATAATTCCCTTAGCTTCTGCAGTTTAGGATAATAACGATAAATACGAAGTGGACAGAAGTGCTATTTTTAGTAAGCTAACCTCTTTTTTTAAAAAAGTAGTTGCAAGCTTTGGAATTTATTATAGCTTTTGGTCAGATTAATTAATTGGAAATAGGGGAAAAAAGGAAATGAGAAAGGTCTGTGGCTAGTGTTATGAGCCATTGCTACCCCAATTGTGTTCTTGGTGAATAACAATGTTTCGCTCCCCTTATCCATTGCCTTCAGAATGAAGAACAGTTGAAGAATTTGTAATCATTTATATTTTTTGCATACGCAGAGTTTGCAATCATCTACTGCTGCAATCGGAATCCCCCCCGCCCCTCCCAAATGTCTACATGCACATACTCAGCTAAACATGTTGTCATTTCCAAGTTCTTCTGTCTCTGAAATGCTTTGGGGAGAAACAGAATGAGCTTCAGGAAAGATATACAGGCGCACTTCCTCCCATTGCCCCAAATCAATAATCAGCAGGAAAAGGAAAATGGTTTGTCTTCTTTAATTTCTCTCTTCTGCTTCAAATCACTTTGAAGATTCCATATTTAGGAAGTCGTGCAATATACAATGGTTTCTCTCACAGGATGGTTAAAGAAAAAAAAGCATTTATTTCCAGACACTGCTTCACTAAAGAGGTCTGTCCCATTTTTCACCAATTTTCAGCTTACTTTATCAAACTCCCACCAGCCTAATGCATCATTTTCTATCTTCAACTGCATCATCCAGTTCTCTTTTAATAATTTACTATCTATAAGAAATGCTTTACAATGTACAGGCTCTCAGGTGATGTCAAGCTCCCTGGACCAAGACTCAGCAATAAATCTCCCACCCCCTCTTTACATGGCTTAAATCGGCTATTAGGTTGATACTCAGCAGAAGTCTTAATATGACATGGCCTGATAAGATTTCTTATTGTAAGATATCAGGCATATGAAACAACCAGCTGCCCATCTCTGACTACACGAGAGGGCAATTCACTACGAACTCTACAGCAATTTAACCTGTTGCTTCTTCTTCCTGTCTTTCCCATATTTCTAAAGACTCTTTTTCTTGTGCTTTTGAGTTCTTAAATGGAGTGGCTGCTGCTTGTTAACACAACCAATATCCCTGCCTTAACAATTTCTAGCTCTTTTCTAAGTGCTAGACTGAGAAGCTACTCTCTTAGAAAGTCCACAACACATTGCTTGAGTGTTATACTTCCATGCCAAGATTGATTGATTGGTTACTGCTATCACTTATATGTGATAGAAAATCCACATGTATCCACTCAGATGCACATATGCTGTCAATCATGTGCATTAAATAATTCAACTTTATTTATTTTGGCTATAAAGAAAACCCAGAGAAGGGGACCAGCCAAGGCTGACTGCAAAACTCTCCTAGTTTTTCAAGAGCATGCCTAAAAATATCTAGAGAACTAGAGGCTCTGCTGTATGGAGTGGGACTTGGGAGAATTGGGGAACCCATGATAATGAGGCAGAAATATCTCCAGAAACAGTCCTTCTGTGAAAACTGCCTTGGTTCCATTTTCATTCATATTGTCAATACTAAAGTACACCTTATTCAGGAGATGGGCTCTACTGTTGGAGAATGTTAAATAAGGAAGTCACGTGATCTGGGGTTTTAGAAATGGCAGCATATAGCAAAACTGTTTGTATTACCCTACTTTTACTACTGATGCAGCTATTTCAAATTCAAATGTGTCTGAACTGCATCCCATTTATTAATATTCAATAGCACTGTAGTTGGAAGACTTCCTCATATCAATCTTCTTTCCAAAAATAAACAAATGATTTGTAGGATGTTAATCATCCACCTTCATACACAAATGATTTGTAAAATGTTAACTACCCTATGGCATATTAGTAAATGAATCCGGGCTGCAAATCTCACGCACAAAAAATTACAGTTTAAAAGAAATTAATTTCATATCTTAGTTGACATCAATTTGGTCTTTGTTTGCTATCTGTTGTTTTTGTACTAAAGCATTTATAACCTTTAATTTGCACCAAGGTTGAAATAATAAATCAAATCCTTGGATTTAATGCATTACTTTGATGGAATAATTTTTTAACATTTGTAATATGACTCCATTAGCCAATACAACATATCTGGAGGAGATTTTTTTAAATCATAAAAGAAAATGGTTTATGATATTCAGCTTCTGTTAATTATCTTGTAATATATTTACTGTCACTTAATGTCATCTAAAGGGAATTCCAGTAGAAAGATGCTATTCATTACTATTCATTAACTTTCATCTTCTTTACCAGCAAAAGAGTTCTAAATGTGCTTTTAAGAAAGATTTCATAATCTTGAGTTGGACCTTAAACTATTCTACACAGATCTTGATTGTGTGTGAGTGCACATACTTGGTGGGGTGTGGGCAATAGTATGTTGGTTTGCAAGGTGCAATGGTATGCCCGGATAAAAATGTTTATTGCACTTGTGATGTACTGACTAAAATGTGCCAAAATTGACTTGGTACTGTCCTTAGTGTTGGCTGCATCTGGCAGGGGTATAACTAAAGCTGGTGAGCTAGCCTACACCTTATCTATATTATTAAAAATATTAATTAACCATATCTATTGGGTGCACCATGGCATATGAAAGACTGTGAATTGGAATATATAAAAGGATAAAATGATAAAGAGCATGAATTAACAAATGACATAAAATAAATTGTGTTGTGTGCTTGGGAAACTAAGAGAAAGGGAAGGTGTGATAGACAATATGAATGAGGATCAGTTGCAAGATAAATAAATGAAGGGAAAATGAGTGTGACAAGAGGAAGAGGAAAAGTGAGAAAGTAATCTTTAGATGGAGAGAAGATCCTGAAAAAGAGAAGGCGACAAATTTAAAGAAAAAACAGCAGAATTAAAAAAAAAAGAAACAAGTATAATTTTCAGGGACAGCAAGGGAGGTGCATGAATGGTGATGTTGTAAACTAGTGTTAGCTATGCTTCTTTTTCCTATTTCATGTCTAACCTTTTGGCTCAGTACTCAGCCTAATGTTGCATACTGCTAAAATGTGATATATATTTGGAGCATGGTAAAATGCATATACGTTGCATGTGTGCGTGTACACATCCTCATAAATTGAAGTTACAAGCTTGGAAGCAGGCAACCTGAATTGAATTCTTCCCAAAAATAGTAAGCAGCTTTGGCCAGGTGATACTATGTGAAATCCCTAGTCATCAGCTACACAATGGGTTGTATATTAAATATTATCTCTAATATGAATGATCATAAGGCTGATGCCAAGGCTTTGGAAATGTCCCGTGAACAGTAAGACAATAAGGATCTTTTTATTCCCCAAAAAGAGTATTATCAATATAGCTCAGAGGGAATGAAGTGATTAAACTGGGATTAGGAAACATATGGGCCTGCAGATACTGCACAACATTTCTAATTCTGTTCTACCAGAAAACAATACTATATGAAACCAAACTTTAGACCCTCTCTGAACTGTAAGATGGCAAAAAATTTTTAAAGGACAAATTACACATAACATCAAATAATTATTCTTAGTCACAATTATCTCTTCAGTTTGATAATAGATGGCAATTTAGAATCTTCCCAAAACTAAAAAGATACTGTATAGTAGTTTTGTCCAATTTGATATTCTTTAAGTGCACAGGATCAACTCCCCTAAACATTACTGCAATTGTTATCCTGGTTTGTGGCCATAATGAAAATTTGATTTTATTTACTACAATTGAAGAAGGCTGCCTTCTTAACACAAATCATAGATAATATCAATAACCCGAGAAGGAACCATACTCTGTTGACATTAGCTATTCCTTTGGTAGCCTAGACTAAGATAAATTGGGCTTTCAATGTAGTAAGAAGTACATTATGGTTCAGTGGGAAGAAACTACAATGCTTTTAGCACAAATAAAAATGGGGACTTCTTTAAAAACTTCCAGAGGCAATCTTGGCTTCCGAATTTTGCAGCATTTGGACTAGACAAACATCTTGGTACAGAAGTTATCAAGAGTGGAGGTCACCAGTGCATGTACCAGAAAACTAAGATCATTCTTTTTCCAGTAAGCGACCCAGTTGATACAGAATTTATTATTTATTTATATATCAAACTTTTTAAACACCCATCTCCCTCCTAGAGGGGCTCTTGAGCATTTCTAGCTGAGAAAGCAGCAAGAAATTGATCCAGAAGCACCTCCCCTAAATCAAATAACTGCTTCTTCTGAGACAGTGTGGCTCCATATAGAGGTCTACTCTCTTTCTGTAACTGTAACTGAAACTACTACAATAAGCAATACATTCTTGTCTGGATTCATTTTCATCTACCAAGGGCAGGCAGACATTTGGTAGGACACGCCATTACTTGAAGATGATACAGAGAAACAGATTTGCATGTCATCAACATGACAACACCCAGCTCCACATCATCTGCTGCTCTCGTAAGACTGAAGGGGAATAGTAATAAGGATACAAACTTGTTGGTTTTAATATAAACATTTGTTTTCTGTAACACACATATATTATGCCTTGTATTTGTAACATATAAGCTTGCATGCTGTAAATGGCTTTTGTTCCCTGCAACTGACTTCCTGTGGCACTGTTATTAGGGTCTGTAGAATATCTGGCAAATGTCAAAATGTGTGATGCTTGCCAATTGAACTCTTATCAATCTGCAATCTATGAGCATAGAACTTATCCCAGAATGGAGCTGTAAAGAGCTGTAAAACTGACACAATAGCAATAGCAGTTAGACTTATATACAACTTCATAGGGCTTTCAGCCCTCTCTAAGTGTTTTACAGAGTCAGCATATTGCCCCCACAGTCTGGGTCCTCATTTCACCTACCTTGGAAGGATGGAAGGCTGAGTCAACCTTGAGCCGGTGAGATTTGAACCACTGAACTGCAGATAGCAGTCAGCTGAAGTGGCCTGCAGTACTGCACCCTAACCACTGCGCCACTTCGGCTCTTTGATATGTTCTCCCTTCTGCCTGAGAACGTATCTCACCTTTGATCTGTGCCCTTCACAACAGGGGGCTAAATGGCCACTCGTGGAAACAGAGGAAAGAGATAATGCTGATAAGTCTAGTGAGGAGTATTGTAAGCCAGAATATTATTCTATGATGTCTCTAACTGTATAAAAAGGAGCTACACCTTCTCTGAAGGGTAGTTCTTCCCTACATATCTTTGGGGTATGTTGGGAACAACTGACCATCATGTCTTTAAGCTTTGATCAAAGATTAAATGCTGACTGTTATTCAAGCCTCCGTTTAAGTCTCATGTTTGGCTCATTATGACTTGGATGTGTGGACCTTGGATGTGTGGACCTTAAAAGACTTTCAAGAAAATATTGAAAACATTGAAAACAAAATAGATCCCCAAAGGACAACATAGGGTAGTGTCTATTTCAGAGAGCAACTATTTCCAAGTAATATTGCTAGAAATCTACTAGGGAAGAAAAAGTGTCTCCTATTCCCAGAAGTCTATCATGATCAATTGTTTCAAAAGTAGCAGAGAGGTTGAGCACAATCATCACAGTAACTCCCCATGTCAGTCCCCAAAGATCATTCATCAGACTGAGCAAGTCAGTCTCAACCTCATTACCTGCTCTGAAGCATATTTGAAATACAGTAGCTCAAGATGATTTGCTGCATCCAGGACTACCTGTGCTTAAACCACCACTCTCTTATTCAACTATAATTGCCCATCTCCAAGAAATCCAGTGTAGGCTTCTTTGGAAGTGGTCTAATAATGGTCTTCTGTCAACCTCACAGGAAAGCTATGACTACTTTTATTGAAATTGGTTTGTTTTGGACCTAAGCCATGTTCCCGCCCCCTCGTTGCTATGGTAATGGAGCTGGTCTATCTCTATCAATGCCATCTTCCTGATTCTTTATACTTCTACTTCATATTGTAACTTTCTCTGTTAAGGCTTCTAGTAACTTTCAAGCTATGCATTCCAAGCCAAATAGAGCCAGGATCCATAAGACAAGTGATGGAATGTATTACTCTAAACAGCCTGCTATGTCATCCAGTGGAGGGATGGGTTGCTGCTGGTTTTACTACTGGTTTGCAACCCACATGAGTGCCAGATACGTGCTGTGTGCACCAAACACGCTGTGCACACTGTTCAATATAAATTGTTCTCCGGACATCTGCAGAACAATTTACAGTGAACTGCACACGGGCAGTTACTAAAAACCAAAATGGCGACGGCCCAGCGGCGGTGAGGGAAGCGGTTTGGGGGCGTGGCAGGCCTGGGTCACTGCCAGTTCTGCGACATAGGCCTGAATTCTACTATCAGTTCGGTCGAACCGGGAGCACCCAACTCTGATCCAGTGCCATAAATTGACATCGATCCAGTTACTAGACAATACCATAATTGATTCTGCATTAACAGTAGTTAATGGTTTAGGCTGAATACAAGAGATTTTATTCACAAAATATCATTACAGATTGTGTATTACTTCACAATAAACTCTTAAGGGTTCTGCAATTCAACTCCCGGGGGAGGAGAAGGAAGTATCATTACACAAAACAATTCAGCAGCCCATGAATTGTTCAAGAAAAAAAAAAACACTTTCAATTGTGGAATCCAGCTGTACCCAATAGGCTTTTCAGACACATTGAAATAAAAAAGTAAAATAAAATGTCAGTGAATAGTAATGATTTAATTCTGCTTCTAAATCTGCATCAGCAACGCTCTGGGAAAGTCTGTTCAATATTTACTCTGTTTAACAAAATGATCTTGAGTTTTTAAACAGGGCCTAGGGGAATTTATACTTCTATTTCAAAAGCTTCAGCATTTGGGAGAAAGTTTGTGGGTGGATTTCACTATAGAGACTCAATCAGGCAAAAAATACTTTATTAGCATTTTCACATCTGTAAGGTAGTTCCTGGTTCTGCTGGATACTGCTGTATCATTTAAGAACAATCCAAATTATAAAGTGTAATCCTTGGCTTACAACCATTTGTTTAGTGACTCTTGAAGTTACAACAGCATTGAAAAAAGTGATGCATGATCAGTTTTCACACTTATGATTGTTGCGGCATCCCCATGGCCACGTGATCAAAATTTGGGTGATGGGCAACTGGCATGTATTTATGACAGTTGCACTATCCCAGGATCATGTGATCACCATTTATTACCTTTCCAACTGGCTTCCAACAAGCAAAGTCAGTGAGGGAAGCCTGATTCGCTTAACAATAGCATGATTATCTTAACAACTGCAGTGATTCACTCAACAACTGTAGCAAAAAAGGTTTTAAAGTGAGGCACAACTCAACAGCTGCCTTGCTTAGCAACAGAAATTTGGGGCTCAACTGTGGTCATAAGTCAAGGACTTGCCTGTATGTTTCAAACCAGCAGCCCCAGCTTTTTTGATACCAGGAACTAGTTTCAGGGAAAACAATTTTTCCACAGTACAGCAGTGGTGGGAAGGGAGGATGGTTTTGTGCACTACCTATATCTCATGCATGTGCAGACAAAGTTTCATTCACTTGCGCAGCCCAGTTCCCAACAGGCCACAGACCAATACCGGTCCACAGACCAGGAGTCCTATTCTAAACAGCGTCCAGTACCATTTACCTGAAAGTAAAATCTAGATTCTCCACCATAACAGAAACTTAGGTTCCCTCTACAGCTTTGTCCATGTCCATGTTTGTGTAATTTCTACCCTCAACTTTTTACTTACGATCTAATTGGTAAAATCCAAAATCAAAGTTTCATTTTTTTCCACCTCAAACACGAAGTCTAGAGGCTCTGGACCACATTTGTGTAATTTCAAGAAAAAGAAAATGAAGGTTTGGAGAAGAAATAACTAAAATTTCAAGAAAATTAATAATCAGCCTTATGGTCCCATAAAATTTCTTCTCTGATACAAATATTTTTTCATTTATTCTCTACCTTTTCTATTTTTAATGCAAAAGGAAGTGTTTAACATAGTATCTAATCCTTCTATTTTTTTTCCCCAAAAGAGATTGCTCCTAAAAGATAATATCATGGAGAAAAAGAGAATATGGAAAGAGTTTAGATTTCTTTGAAACAAATACGATTCAAATTGGCAATGATTCTTTGTTCAGATATCTTTTCCAGGCGGGGGTGAAGATTAATCAAAGAATTATAAGGTATCATGAAACCATAGTACAGTCCAGGTGAGACCCTCAGAAAACAACCTTCTCTGTAATGCTTCACTGTGTATGTAAAAAACACATTTATTTATAAAAGAGGTGTGCAACACGATGCAATTCTCCTAACCCCATCTCTCTGATATGCCTCCCCCCCCCCCGCCACCCCGGTCAGAGCCTGAATCTGCGGGGGAAGATGAACTGGAAGAACAGAGGCAAGATGAACATGTCAAAGCTCAAGCAATGAGCAAGGACCACCCCCTCCTGATCCTAGAGCACAAAGAGAAAAGGCGAGAACAACGCAGACTGAGCAGGCTATGAAGGAGAAGAGTGCCCCACCCCTCTTCACAAGGCACACCTGGGAACTGAGATGTAAGGAGATGCTGGTGGGAAGGGCATTTGTTGGGAACAAGCGTTGAATCTGTGGAGCCACGTGGGTACTTGCGACTGGAGATTATTATGCTCTGTCTTGTAGGGCTTGCCTGGCTTGCCTGCTTTGCTGAACTTCTGGCTCTGGTTACTGTTTTGCTAACTGGACTTTTTGCCTTGTTTACTGCTTTGCAAACCTTGCTTACTGAACTACTTACAGCCAGAGGCTGTTGAAGGTGTGTGTGAGAGCGCTTTGCTCCAGGACTTGTAGTAAACGTGGGGACGTTTGGGGGCAAATTTGGAGCAATAAAGGGGAATTAGACCTGTTCTCTGGCTCTGCTGTTTTTGTGTCACGCCCTGGGTCATCACACTCTTTCTGAAAACTCTATGTCTAGTGATATCAATAGTTTCTCAATTTTAGGGACTTGCATTCAGTGGATTGTGTACATAACTGACAACATTTGACCTTGGACTTTTATTTCCAAATATTTCCAATTCAGTTTGACCAATAGCTGCTTTGAAAGGCGCTCATTCTATGTATTGGTAAAGTTTATGGTGTGAACTAAGAAACTATGTCGGATAGTCATAAAACAAAAGAGACTCTGAAGACATATGTGTTGTAATACAATATAAATTCACCACTAAAACAATGGCATCTGAGGCAAAAACGAATGAAAACGGCATAGGACACATCCTTATGTAGAATACTTTCAGAAATGGTCAAAAAGGATGAATGTACATGGGGTGAAACTCAGATCTGCAGCTAATACAATAATAAGCTGCATGGATTTACATTTCAGAGTCAATTAGGGACAGTTGTGGTGATTCCTAAACAGCATAGAATTATTAACAGACAACCTCTGGATAAGTTTTGAGTATGGCTGCAGAAGGGATTCATTGCCTTCTTGAAGATAGAATTAAGTTCTTAAGTGAGTCAACAATTTTTACACAAAAAGTGATTCCAAGCAAATGTTCTTTCTGAGCAATTATTTAAATTAATTTTAAATCTGTTTGTCACATCTGAATCACCAATTACCTTTCCAAGATGTTCTAGATAACTTGTCTTCTCAGTCGTTCCATGTTTCAACACACAAGCTGTACCGTCAAATAAAGGTTGCTATATATAATATGCCCATTTCATTCTATAGATGGTTTGAATCTGGGTATGAATTAAAACATACTCACACGGTGCATAGAACATCACCAATACAGAAGAATGATCCTTGATAAACTTGTCAAAGTCATCATCTGTTAGGTGAAAAACAGCATTTTCCTCTTCTGACCAAGGCGTCTCAGGAGCCTGTGGCTTAGGTGGCTGAGGGCTACAAAAAACAAACAGAGTAGCCCATGTTCAGAAGGTACTACCAATAGTAATAGTACTTAGACTTATATACCTCTCCACAGTGTTTTACAGCATTCTCTGAACAGTTCACAATGTCAGTATATTGCCTCCAACAATTTGGGTCCTTATTTTACCGACCTTCGAAGGATGCAAGGCTGAGTCAAGTTTGAGCTGGTCAGGATCAAACTCCAGGCTGTGGGCAGAGTTAGCCTGTAATACTGCATTTTAAACCACTGCACTACCAGGGCTTTTAGATGGTAAAGAGCAGCTGCCTGGATCATAATTCACCTGATTATGTAATGCTAACATGCAATGCAGTAATTTGATACAAGTAAGTCTCTGTTCAAGGAGGATAATCATTAAATACAAATTAAAAAAAGGATGAGAGGGGTGGAGAGGCACCTGGCCCAGAAATTTGTAAGAATAACAATGGTAATTATGGGCTACATAGAAAACCTTTAAGATGGAACAAGAGACATGCCTTATTAATTTCCTTCTTAACTTCTATAAATAATCTGTTGTGATCTGACAATGAAGCATAATGTAAAAATACCATCCAATAAAAAGTTGTTAATGAATGCAAACCATAAAATGTGTTAACACTATAAACTGCATCATTCTTTTAGACACAACACTGCTGAAAATAGTCTTTTTTTTTTACAGAAGACAAATAGCAACAGACACTTAGCAAGTTGGAAGGTGAGAGGTGGGGAAGTATACAGGCTTATATCCAGAAATGAAAAGAAAGAATTGAGCAAGCTCTGCCAGGCAATCAATACATCAACAGTTTATACTGGTGTATACAGTTTATACAGTACCAGAATCCCAGAACTGGTTGTCTAATGGAATGAAGCATTTCTCATCTATGTCTCTATTATACTTAGTAGCTTTTCATTTGTCACAAATGAAGTTTATGAAGAAAGTTAACTGTTCATAAAATTGTCTTTAAGAACAAGATCACATTTTGTATCAGAGTTTTCAAATATAGAACAAAGTGATTTAGAACATGAGTCTTTCTAGTTAACTCCTTAAATCACGGGTGTCAAACTCGTGGCGTCATGTTGCTGCCATGCGACGTTTCGCCTTTCATGGAGCTGGGATGGGTGTGGCCTGCGTATGACACATCCGGCCCATGGGCTGTCTGTCCGATACCCCTGTCTTAAATGGATATCCATATTTGAGAAATTATTTAAGACAAGAATCTGTCCTTGTCAATCAGTTGTTTTGAAGGCTATCTGATCTCATGCCAGGTATCCAGTTATTTTTCCAGATACGTGAGGAATTATGAAGGGACGAGCAAGATATGCCAACAACTTTCTCACTTCTACAGCTTCTAGTGCAGTGTATCTCACCCCTCTGCCTATCTTCCCAGGACCTTCTATTCCTCCCTTGGGTCCTGCTGCCAATATTCCAGCTTGGGATATCCCACCTGCTTGTCTGTCCATCTGTCCAGCACTTTTCCCCAGCTCCCTCTGCTGTCACAGACACAGCAAAGCATATCCCACCAACCTGCTGACCTCGAACCTGGGTAGGTGATTTATGCTGCCTTCTACTCTTATTCTTCTACTCCTCTTATTCTTCTACTCTTATTCTTCTACTCTTATTCTTCTACTCTTATTCTTATTAGCGGCCATAAAGCTCCTTGCAAGTGCTTATGCGCATGTGCGAGAACGGAAGATGGCGCCCAGGGCGTTTTGCTCCAGACGATAAGGAGAGCAAACGCCGGAAAAACATCTGAAAACTTTGAAATTTATGCGCCCGAAGAAGGTCCCGGGGATGTCCGGAATCCAGGGGACCCGAGGAGCCCAAACCTTTGTGGGGTCGCCATTTCTGAGCGACCCCGGACAGTGCGATCTCGAAGGTCTGTGAACGGCGAGCCGCCCGCGTTATCCGACAGTGGGGGGGGCGGCGTCGTGTCAGCGTTTTTTCGATCCAGGCGATTTCCTTTGGACTATTGAGCCACAGCACTGGGGTTCTATGGGACTATTGCCGCCTTGGAAGGAGAGAAAATTGATAGGACCAGCCCAGCCCCTTGCAGGGGTCGCCGTTTCTAGACGCCCCCGGGCTTTACAACTTTGGGGTTTTGGGCTCCGCGAGTTGTTTGCATTACTTGGCGGTGGGAGGGGTAACATCACGCCGGCTGCAACGGTGGTGGCTTTTCGCCTTTCTACCTGGCTTCTCTGCCTGGCTTATCGAACTTTTTCTACCAGGCTTATTGAACTGCCTCATTGGGGCTGTGTGAGACCATCATCATCTTGGAGGGAGAGAGAACGTATCGGAGCAGTGGGGGGACTGAGCAGAGTGGATGGGTGGTTTCCCCCGATGCTGCACCAGCCCCTCCGGATGGCCCCTTTCTCCATCCAGCCTTACTTCCCTCCCAGCATTGCCTCCTCCCTTCTTTATCCCTGCCCAGTCAGGTGGCTCCCTGGACGTATTTTATTTCCTGCCTCCCTTTGCTTCGGTGAGGCTCTGCCTTGTGTCTTCCACGTACCATCTGTCGCCCCCTTATGGTGGGTTACTAACCTCCAGCCACATCTGATTGTGGTGTTTGGTTACCCAGACTTGCTAGCTAAGTTCCATCTGCCTTTGGTCCTGCTATCTCAGTTTCATCTGGCTCCAGACCTGCTAGCTCAGCTTTATCGGACTTTGAGTACCATCAGTAACATCACTCACCACTATTATCCTGGGAACTCTATTTGGAGCAGCACTGGTGGAAGACTACCTCCTATCCCCTTTATTTATTCCGGACTCTTTGGACTTATCCAGACCAATAGAAGAGGGGAATACGATCTACCCCACCGTATACCTTCTTCGGACTATAACTGGACGCTAATCACACCACCTATTTTACTTACTTTAATTATGGAGAGCCATTTGGCTCTATCTGGACTCGCTTTTTAACAACGTAATAAGTGCGCAATTCTATTTTTTTTCTCCCTTTTTCTATCTTTCTATCTTTTCTCTTTTTCTTACTGTGTTTGGGATATGTTAGGAGTATGTATGAGATTGAATGAATGATCCCACTTTTATCATTATTACTGTTGTATTTTTTGTGTTTTAATTACTATGTGGGGACTGTTTGAGTGAGTGAATGAGTATGTATGATTCGGAGGACCTGGTGGGATTTGCGGGGGCCACCGGGGTGGTTGGGGGAACTACATCCACGGGAGAGGGTCGGAGCATTGCGGTCATAACAGGGAGGGGCAGATACGGCGGGGACTTTAGGGCTGGCCATTACCGGGGAAGGAGGGTTCGCTATATCACAGAGATCCCTCCTTCCGGCCCTATGAGTCCCACTCCAAGGTCAGATGGCGCGAGCAGTCAGGACCCTGGTCTCAGGCTGCTGTCGCTAAATGCCAGGTCTGTTGTTCACAAGGCTCCCCTCGTCCGGGACTTGATAACAGACGAGGGCGCAGACCTGGCATGTATTACTGAGACCTGGCTGGGCACAGAAGGAGGAGTCCCCCTCGTAGAGATGTGCCCAGACGGATTTCAGGTGCTTCATCAGCCGAGAGCCCAGGAAGGGGTGGCGGTGTGGCTATTGTAATCCGGGAGTCTTTAGTACCTCGTAGGATCCCTGCTCCGGAGCTTGTCGGGTGTGAGTCCCTACTGGTGACGCTGGACCTCAAGGGTCAAGTGGGTTTGCTGCTCACGTACCTGCCTCCCAACTGCGTTGCAGCAGCCCTCCCCTCGCTCCTCGAGTCAGTAGCCGAGCTGGCAGTTGAGTTCCCTAGGCTTATGGTTCTGGGGGACTTCAATTTGCCTTCGCTCGGTGAACACTCTGATGGAGCGCAGGAGTTCATGGCTTCCATGACAGCCATGGGCTTGACCCAAGTAATTCGAGGCCCAACCCACTCAGCGGGTCACACGCTCGACCTCGTATTCCTCTCGGAGCAGTGGAGTTATGATCTTGGTCTGAGGGGAAATGAGACCATTCCCCTGTCGTGGTCAGACCACTGCCTACTGAGGCTAGACTTCCGGAGGCCAAACCCCCACCGTAGGGAGGAGGAACCGACCAGGTGGTTCCGCCCCAGGCGACTTATGGACCCAGTAAGGTTCCAGACGGAGCTTGGGGTTATTCCAGATGCTCTCGCCCACAGTTCGGCGGAGACTCTTGCTGCTGCCTGGCACTCGGCAGCATCAGAGTCTCTTAACCGGATTGCGCCACTACGGCCCCTCCGGGTCAGCGGCCCACGGAGGCCTCCTTGGTTCACCGAGGAGCTCCGTGAGACAAAGCGCCGGAGGAGACGCCTAGAGCACCTGTGGAGGTCTGATAGGTCCGAGTCGAGCCGGGCACTGTTGACAGCTTGCACCAAGGAGTATAGTCGGGCTCTAAGAACAGCCAAAAGATCTCACATTGCCTCCTTGGTAGCGTCCGCCGAGTCCCGCCCAGCCGCCCTGTTTAGGATAACCCGCTCCCTCCTAAATAGGAGGGAGACGGAGAACCCTTTACAGGGTAAGGCTGAGGAATATGTACAGTTCTTGGCAGACAAAGTTGCTCGGTTTCGATCGGACCTGGACTCCACTCTTGCAGATCCAGCCGAGACACAAGGGAATGATCTGGCAGACCATCTCTGGGTTGAGTTTCAGGATGTTGCCTCCGGGGATGTGGACAAGGCTATGCGAGCTGTGAGCGCCTCCACCTGTATACTGACCCGTGTCCCTCCTGGCTGGTTGCCAACAGCAGTGAGGTGACACGAGGCTGGATCCAGGCGGTTGTTACCACCTCTCTTCGGGAGGGACACCTCCCCACCACGCTGAAGGCAGCGGTGGTGAGACCCCTCCTGAAGAAACCGTCCTTGGATCCAGCAATTCTTAACAACTACCGTCCAGTCTCCAACCTCCCCTTTGTGGGGAAGGTTGTTGAGAAGGTGGTGGCCTTCCAGCTTCAGCGTACCTTGGAGGAAGCTAACTATCTTGACCCCTTCCAGTCTGGCTTCAGGCCCGGTTACAGCACAGAAACCGCTTTGGTCGCATTGACCGATGATCTCTGGAGAGCCAGAGATGGAGGCCATGCGTCCATCCTGGTTCTCCTTGACCTCTCAGCGGCTTTCGATACCATCGACCATGGTATCCTTCTGCGACGACTGCGGGAGGTGGGAGTGGGAGGCACTGTTCTGCAGTGGTTCTCCTCCTACCTCTCGGACAGGTCGCAGTCGGTGTTGGTGGGGGGGCAGAGATCGTCCCCGAGGCCCCTTACTTGTGGGGTGCCGCAGGGTTCGGTCTTATCCCCCCTACTATTTAACATATACATGAAACCGCTGGGCGAGATCATTCGGAGGCACGGGATAAAATACCACCAATATGCGGACGATACACAGTTGTATCTGTCCGCCCCGTGCCAACTCAATGAAGCGGTGGAAGTGATGAACCGGGGCCTTGAGGCTGTTAAAGACTGGATGAGAGCTAACAAACTGGTGCTCAACCCGGAAAAGACCGAGTGGCTGTTGTGTTTTCCTCCCAAAAATTTGGTTAATGTTCCATCAATCAGGCTGGGGGGACAAAATTTATACCCCTCAGACAGGGTCCGCAACTTGGGAGTCCTCCTGGACCCACAGCTGAGTTTCGACCATCATTTGTCAGCTGTGACCAGGGGGGCATTTGCTCAGGTTCGCCTGATGCGCCAGTTGCGGCCCTACCTGAACCGGGAGGCTCTCACAACAGTCACTCGAGCCCTTGTGACCTCTAGGCTGGAATACTGCAACGTGCTCTACATGGGGCTGCCCTTGAAGAGCACCCGGAGACTTCAGCTAGTCCAGAATGCGGCCGCGCGAGTGATTGTGGGCGCACCACGGTTCGCCCACATAACACCGATCCTCCGTGAGCTGCGCTGGCTACCTGTTGATCTCCGGGTGCACTTCAAGGTCCTACTTACCACTCACAAAGCGCTCCATGGTAGTGGATCTGGCTATTTGAGAGACCGCCTTCTGCCAATTACCTCCCTGCGTCCCATCAGATCGCACAGGGTAGGCCTCCTCCGAATCCCATCCGCCAGTCAGTGCCGACTGGCGACTACTCGGAGGAGAGCCTTCTCAGTTGCAGCTCCGACGCTATGGAACAATCTCCCCGTGGAGATTCGCACCCTCACCACCGCCCAGGCCTTCCGCACAGCCCTCAAGAACTGGCTAGCCCGTCAGGCCTGGGGATGAAAAATCTTAGTTTGTCCCCTCCCGAATGATGAATGAATGTTGTGCTCTATTTTTAATATTATGTATTGTCTTATGTCTTTTGTCTTTGTACCCCCTTTCCCGTGTTTTGTAAGCCGCCCTGAGTCCCCTCAGGGAAAAGGGCGGCCTATAAATTATAATAAACATTCCAAACAAACAAACATTCCAAACATTATGTGCTCAGTCTGAAACAGGACACTAAGTGTCACTGAAACAGGACACTAAGTAACAGCAGTTATTTATTCTTGTTACTCCATTTAATGTGGTTTATTATTTCCATATAGGGCAAACATACATCAAAATGTTCAATTACACTTTCCCAGCATTTTTGAATGACTGCTGCAGGACACTGGATCATTCATACTAAAAACATATTTGAGTTATTACTTATTATTACTGAACATATGTGCCAGGCTTACACTGCAAACAATTTAACAGCAACTGTGATTATTGTTAGGTCTCAACTAAAGCATGCTTTCTCAATATGATTCTCCCCACCCCACTACTGATTTCTTTTGGAGAGAGGGGAAAAAGCTGCAGCATCATTTTTTTCTTGTGGGAAACTATTAAACATGCATTGAAAATTAATTGAGAACAAACAGCTGCCTTTAACTCTAGATGGCTGAAATGTCAGCTAAAGCCCAGAGTGGCTTGTTAGCAGGCATTATCATTGGAAACAGTCTGCAGCTGTTTTTGCTTTGCATTCAGTAACTGCATCCAGTAGCTGTCACAGCACTGATATAAAAGTATTAAATATTACCGGGATTAGGCAACTATAATGTGGGCAAACTGAAATGAGGGGGGGGGGGGATAACTTTAGATGTTTCTTCAAATGGTTCACATGTGGTCGCTAAGAGATAAGGATCTCCTTGCTCAGGCAAAAGGAGGTGCTGAAGGTGATGAAGGCATGCATCATTATTCAGGGAAGGGAAAGAAAAACCTCTCTGCATTCATTGGTCATGCTTCCTTAAAAGACCAAAGAGGCTTTAACACTATGGACATTTCCCCCTCTTTGATCTGCACAGCAGGTGCTGAATGTACTTAATGTTTGACACTGTAAGAAGCTGCAACCTAAATGTGCTGTGATGTCTCTTCTGACACAAACACCCCACTCTCCGACACACAATCAGAAAGTAGTGAGAGCAAACCAGGGACCTTGGAACACACAATTCCCAAAGAGGCATATTTTAAATAGCTTCAAGATCTGCCATTATTAGTGCTTTCTTTAATTGCATGACATGGAATTAAGAGAAACACAGCTGTGCTCCTTATTAGCTATGCCTAAGAAAGATATAAGACCACAGACATAAAGGCAATTGTTTGATCGCTAACAAAGAACAGTGCTCTCTTAATCAGGGGTGTCAAACTGGCACATGCAGGCCATGCCCACCCCAGTTCTACGAAGGAGAAAAATGTTGCAGAACATCATGTGACAGCAACATGATGCTGCGACTTTGAGATCCGTGCTCTAGATTAAAGATACTTCTCCTCATTTAATGACCAAAATATAGGCCAGCAACTTGACTGTTAAGCAATGTGAAAGTGCAACTGTGTTTAAGAGTTTATTTCAACTTTCCTTTGCTTTACAGGGCTGTGATGGTTGTAAATGCAAGGATTGACTGTAAGATTACTTTTTCATCAGTGTCATAACTGAGAATGGTCACTATATGAGAACTACCGTATTTTTTCGGAGTCTAAGATGCACCGGAGTATAAAACGCACCAAGGTTTTGAAGAGGCAAATTTAGGTAGGTAGATAGAGGGATAGAGAGAGAGAGAAATATAGTAGGGAGGGAGGGAAGGAGAGAGAGAGAGAGTACTTAGGTAGTTAGATAGATAAAGGGATAGAGAGAGAGAGAAATAGAGAGAGAGAGAGAGAAATACAGTAGGTAGGTAGCAGGGACGTGCAGTCAGGGGAGGCAAGGGAGGCAGAGCCTCACCACTGTCATCATAAAAAGAAAAAAAATGTAAAAGGAAAAAGGCTGAGCTAGTTGCTGCCAGAATCACCATGGATGACTCTGCTTAGTGCTTAACTGTTTAAAAAAGCCTCTTAAAAAGTGCCATCTACAGGAGGCGGCAGGAGAACGAGATGCCTCATGTAGTCTGACTTTATGATCACTCGAGCAGAGCTAAGCAAGGGTTAAAAGCCGAAAAATTCCTGACGTAGATGAGGCACGTCATTCTCCTGCCTCCTGTAGAGGGCGTTTTTTTTAGAGGCTCTGGCAGCAACTAGCTCAGCCTGGCCTCAGCTCATGCCTTTTTCCTTTTACATTTTTTTTCTTTTCATGATGGCAGGCAAGAACAGAGTTGAAATCCTCTCTGAAACAGCTGGAAAAGGTACATGTGGGTTGGAGGGAGGGGGAGTAATTCAAAAAGTTTGATTGCATGCAGAGCCACGTTGCCTTTTCAATCAAACACACACACACACACACACACACACACACACACACCTGGATAAAAGTATATAAGCCCAGCTTCACGGATTACAAGTTTGAAAAGGCAATGTGGCTCCACCTGCAATCAAAGGCTCGGATCAGAAGGCAGCAGGGGAATTGGGGGGGGGGGTATGGCAGAGGAGCTGCTTTCAAGCCATTGGAAAATATATCCAATCCAACTTCTGTGTTTGTGTTTGTTTGAGAGTGAGTGAGTGAGGGATCCAACTTCTCTGTATGCGCATGTCTGTTTGAGAGGGTGGGGAGAGAGGGAGGAAGGAGGGGGAGGGAGAATAAAAAGAATGAAGGAAAACTTTTTCGCAAAGGAGAAAAACAAATGCTGTCACTTTAAATCAGAACTGAGCATGCCTGGCTGTGGAATTCTGGGAGTTGAAGTCCACAAGTCTAAAAAATTTGAAACCCCTGTGTCAGTGCCTCACCAGCCATAAACCTCACCGCACGTCACTGGTAGGTAGGAGGAGAGATTGAGGGATAGAGAGAGAGAAAGAGAGAGAGAGAGATACAGTAGGTAGTTAGGGAGAGAGAGAGAGTAGGTAGGTAGATGTTTCCAGGTGTATTTATCCATGTGCTGGAGAAGGAAATCGCTGACAATCTGCAGCACCTAAGACTTTATTTCTGCTGGCACAGCACTTGATCAATCTAATTCTCATCAATCACTCTAAAGAGCTTTCCGAAAGGGGGAAAAAAAGTTTTTGCACTCTGCAAACCTCCCAAAAATGGCCTGTTTATCAGAAAAACAGGTGCTTTTTTCAAAAAGAAATAAATGGATAACCTTTGGGGGGCTTGCAGAGTGCTCCTGGGAGATAGGGGGCCAAAATGAGCAAAAAGTGGCCCATTTTTTGCGAAAATGGGCCTGTCTTTTGTCAAGAAAATTGCATGCATAGCCTTATGGAGGCTTATAGAGTGCTCCTGGGGGCTGGTGGGGGGCAAAATTGAGCAAAAAATGGCCCATTTTTCACTCATTTCTGCCTTCCCCAGCCCCCAGGAGCTCTCTGAAAGCCTCCTACAAGCTATACACAGCCATTTTGGTGAAGGGGCAGGGCTTCGGGAGGCAAAAAATACTGTATTTGATGTATAAGAGGCACCCAGATTTTCAACCTCTTTTTTGAGGGAAAAAGGTGCGTCTTATACTCCGAAAAATACGGTATTTGATTTACCTTGTCCAGAATAACCTGAGCATGTTTATTGTAAAGTTACATATAGGTTCCATGCTAATGAAAATGAGCAAATACTGACTAATGTTCACCTTATGTTACTTGAATTGCATGTGATAAAGGTATAAGTAGTGCTTGACTTACAACCAGCCCCAAATTTCTGTTGTTAAGTGAACTTTTCCTCATTTTATGACCTTTCTTGCCACAGTTATTAAGTGAATAACTGCAGCTGTTAATTAGTAACCCGGTTGTTAAGCGAATCTAGCTTGACTATGCTTGTCAGTCATAAAAGGAGCAAATCAAATAGTCCTCATGTAGTGACACTGCAACTGTTGTAAATATAAGTCAGTTGCCAAGCATATGGATTTTGATCACTTGGCCATGAGGATGCTGCAATGTTTATAAGTGTGAAAAACAGTCATAAGTCCCTTTTTTCATCGCCACTGTAACTTTGAGCAGATACTAAATGAACTGTTGTTAAGTCAAGGACTAACTGCACAACTAAAATCGGCAAGCTTAGCATACACATCTCCACCTTACTTGAAAAATGTAATGTGAAAGCCTGAATTCATGAGAGTCATGATTTATAGTCAAAGGATGTCTTCAGAGGAAAGGGAATGAAAAAAAGTCATGTGGCAACCATGTCCATGTGAGCAAGTCCCACCTTCTGTACAAAGGAGCAGGGCTTCAGTCATGTGGTCAATTTATTTACACCCTGCAGCCATTGTGGACATGGAGATGAATATGAGCCTATCTAATAACAAGCATGGCACATGAAAGATTGTGCTATGGAATCCAAGACAGGAAAAAGAACAAGGAGCATGAATTAACAAGTGAAATAAAACCGGAAAAAATATATATACAAGTCTTGTGAAACTAAGAAAAAGGAGAAATCATGTAAACAATTCTGGACCAAAATCATCAGATCTTGTAGAATGGCATTGAGTTGATGTCTGCCCAGAAATGAAAGTGTACAGGTAGTTTTGAACAAATGCAGGTATACGTGATGGTTACAAGAGTGATGAGAGGTTCTGAATGGGTCAAACGTTTGTGGATAGAATTAACAGTAAAATTTGAGAAAAATGGACGTGAAAGAAAAAGGAAAAAGTTAAAGGAATAAGACTTCTGAAAGAAATAGGGGTTAAATTAGATTGACTGAACAAAACAAAAAGAAAATATGAGCTATGTATAAAAAAGAAGATAAAATTTACAACAGAATGCATGGAAAGAGGACTTACGGAAGAAAGAAACAGAGCTGCTTGAATTGTAAAAAGAATTATATTGCATAGTACATTACATTAATAGGAAATATGAAATAGAATAGTTGGTGGATTGATATAAAGCAAGAGACTGTGGATAAAGAAAAAATGCATATAAGAATGCAATAAAAATGAATCTAAAAGATACTGTGCAAAAAAAAGATAGTTATAAAAATATAACTAAAGAGAGCAACAGATCGTTAAAATTAAAGTGGCAGGGATGTAAAAGGCAGTTTTGATAGATTTTTTAAAAAAAATTTGGAAGTGGGTGAGCAGCTCTCAACAGGGAGCCCTGCTGAACAGCAAAAGAAATTAACAGTAAAAGTGATGAGATAATTTGGGCTGATGCTGAAGTAAGGAAATGCTGGAGTATTTTATTGATCTAAATGTGAACAACAGTAATATGAACAGTGGTATTGACATTAATGCTACTAAAATTAGTCTCCAAGAAAAAGTAATGAGAAAGAAACCATAAACGCAATTGAAATGTTGAAAGCTCTTGGCATAAGCTATGATTGCAGTATAGCAATAGCACTTAGATTTATATACCGCTTCATAGTGCTTTACAGCTAGGCAGTTTAGAGTCAGCATATTGCCCCCAACAATCTGGGTCCTCATTTTACCGACCTTGGAAGGATGGAAGGCTGAGTCAACCTTAATTCTGGTGAGAATTGTACTTCTGAACTGCTGGCAGTCAGCAGAAGTAGCTTGTAGTAGTGTATTCTAACCACTGCACCACCACAGCTTTTAGAAATACTAAAAACAGATGTGAGTCATTCATGGAGTGGCTGTGTGACTTGGTTAACATGTATGTGAAAACTGAAGATGTTTGACAAATGGAAGGATGTCATTATTGCTACCATTTTCAAAGAGAAAGGTAGCAAGGTGGAGTTGATTAAACATGAATAGAAAGCCTTGGCAGGACCAAATTACTGCTCTTCAGCAGATCACTGAGAAATATATAAATGTGAGAAAGAATTTGTATTTGTGTATGATACACACAAAGGAACCAACTTGAATTATGGAATACTTTTAGTTAATACGGAATTGAATGTTGATCATGAATGTGATAAGAATGGTTTTTTTTTTAAAAAAAAAATTGTGTGTTCTGATCTAGGATTTCCCAAAAAAACACGAAGCAGATTCCTGGCAAAACTCCTTTTATTAAAGGAATATGAATTCCTCCCATTCACATTAAGCAAAGGCCAGGTAAACAGTCTTTCAAAGGTGAATTTATGACCACAGACTTTATCTAGTTTGCAAAGCTGCCATGTAAATATTTTCCGAAGGCAGTGTTGTGGAAGGAAATACTTGGCACAGAGTCTCTGAGAGTCATGGGCAGATCTTCACACTCCTGAAACGAATGAACAAATTGTTTCCTGCAAATCCCACTCCTCTTTTGCTGCTTTTATTTCCTATGGAAGGGGCCATTCACCGCCCACCTGTGGTTTTACTCCAAAGTCAACCCAGATTTCTGAGCTGTTCTTTTCCTCTGGCAGCTCTGAGCATGCACACACCAGGAACAGGCTCCAGCTCTTCCTTTGCCTCACTGCTGTCTAGCTCAAAAGGCAGCTGAGAACTGCCAGATGGCCTTGGCCCCATCTATGCCTCCGACTCAGAGCCCTCATCTGAGCCTTCCTCAGCCTCCAGGACTGGCCCCTGTTCCTCCCAACCTCCTCACTGTCCGACTGTGCTGCCAGCTCCACTGGCTGCTGGAGGGTCACAACAGTGTGATTTATCTGTTGCATCAATCTAGCATGCATAAGAATTAACGGGATGATTGAAGATGAACAGGAATAAAGGAAAGATGTTCCCTTGGTTCTTAATTTGTGGCCAGGTTAGATGGGTATTTGTTAAGGAAATGAATGAGTAGGTACTTTTGTATGCAGATGGTGTCATGTTGTTTGCTGAGAATCCAAATGATTTGCAGACAGGTCAGTTGGAAGAGGCCATGAGGATTATATGCCTGAAGTTTGAGAGAACAATTGTTACACAGAAAGCAAAAAAGCAGAAAAAGTCGATGAATTTCTGTTTCTTGATAGAAGGTATAACAAAGATGGGGAAAATGGATGAAGGAATATTCAGGTGCGCAAATGTTGACAGAAATGCAGAGAAAATTAATGAAGATCAAACTGCAAAAGATATATATAAATGAACGAAAAGTGAAGTAAAAAAGAAAAAGACTGAAAGAGTCATGTTTAGATGGAATTGATGAGATCCTGAAAAAGAGAAAGTGAGAAGTTTAAAGAATAAAGGGCAATGTATGGAGTGATGGACAGATATGGTAGAAGCAAGGACAGTATGCAGGACAGAAAGATATGAAGAAGTATAACAAACAGTGCTTGTGTAAACTGATTTTATTGATGCTGCCTTTCCTTTTTTTATTTCAGTGTCTTTGACTTTATATTTCTTACTCCTTTTCTGTCTCTGCATAATGTTGTATAATCGAAAAGGAAATCGCTGATATGTATGCATCCAATATGAGAAGAATAAAAAGCAATGCAAACTATCAATCCATCATGACATTATTGTCCAATTTGAATTGGATGTGTCCAAACATGTTTCAGTCCAGCTGTGAATTAGCAGAGATACAGGACTTAAGATGAGACTTACTATTTTTCCAATTCAGCCCATACTACCAAATGTCTAATTTTGGTGTGACAGTTATCCTCTTTTGACAGCTATTATTAGGGTAACTCAGATAACAGACGGAAAACAAAATCCCTTATTCTCAAAGAAACTTTAAGCACTTACTTAAAACACACTTCCCCCCAATGGCAAATCATCACTGACTCATGTTCTCCTAACACAATATATCAATCTAAATCCTTAAAAGAGTACACTGTCTCAATTCGCTTTCAGAACAAATAATGGCCAGGCAAGTCTGGCAGAAGATCAAATACATGAATATATTTGAATCATTTCTGGATTCCACATGCTCAAATATTATACAGAAAAAAAACAAATTTTCTTAGGAGTATCATGGCATAGAGATACCTGCACTATTAGCACAGGCAAATAATTGGTATACAACTTTCTATGAGACCCTTGCATATTTTCCTGTATCTCCACTTTGTAATGTTTCTACCTATGCTGTGCTTCCTCTAAGATGCTTTCGGCAATGAATATACTGTATATATTCCTGATTGCATCATTTTGTTCCTTGTCAAATGCCTAAGATGCATTATTGCATTATTGGCTCTGAAAAAAAGGAATGTATTACAAGAATTCAAGACTGATCTAACAGTTCTGAGGATAAAAATGCCACTGTTCTCTGGGTTGATTATTGCATGTACATCGTTAATTTTGTCCCCACTAGCCAAGAGAAAAGAGACATGCAGAGGCAGTCAGAACTGTTGGACAATATATCCCAGTTGAGATACAAAGGAGAAACTGGCAAAAAAGTGATTTTTCCTCACAATTAAAGCTTAAATGAAATCAATGCTCAGTAAAAGATAATGGAGAGTTGTAATTAACACATGCAAAATAGAAAGTGTGACAAATTAAAGTAAATGAGACCTCAGGTTTAGCTTTAACTCATTAACTCATAATTATATTGTTATATAGGCTTTGGATTCCCCCCTAATGCTCATCAAAAAAAGTCCTTCTCAAAGATGGAGATGTCAACTAAAAACTCACTTTTGCAGCCATTCTCCAATGTCCTTGCTGTAGGCACCATAGTTTTCAAAATTAAACAGGAATTTCCCCTTTCTGTAAAAGCAGTGAAACAGAGAGGTGTTGGGATACAAGGATAAATATAGATATGCAATTATATGCAATATTTATGTGCAGATTAAGTAGAGACTGACTCAAAGTAGCATATTGTTGGATATCCCCGGACATTGTATTCTTCTTTTATTTTTTCGAATTCAGATGAGTAGACATTCATCCCTGCAAGTACCTGCAATGACAGAATGAAAATCAGCTCTTCCAAAACTTGAAAACCCACCATTAATTGCAGGAAAATAATACTTGAAAAGAACCAGTAGTTGCTAGCAACTCCCACCTAAAAACCAAGGGAATCATCCCACTTACATATCTTCTGATTCATTCCTTAATGGGCTTATAGATGTTCAATAAAATTTTAGCTATTTTTACATGCTGTGGCTTGCTGCTGTATTTATGAAGAACAATGAATTGTGCCTCAGAGAACATAATTGTAGAATCTGGGGTCCCCGAAAGTTACAATTCTCAGCAGCCCCAAACAGAGTTTTTGTGATAAGGCAGCTGGGAGTTGTAGTTCAGCAACATCTAGAGATTATCCCCTATTCCACCATTTAATATGGTAGCAAACGTATGCATAATGTGGAGAAACTGTCTAAATAATAAAGTATGCTACTGTGTGCATAACTTGGAGATCAATTTAAAACAGACATCACACAATTAGTATTTCAGCTCTCCTCTTTTATTCTTGCCATAGTGTCAGTGCTAGCAATTAATCAATAATTCCTGGGCAAATTATTATTTAAAAGTCTGTTAAATGTCATTCTGTTAATATATTCCTTTCTATCAATCACAGTCATGTAGTAAGTCTTAAGTTTACTGTGGTGCTAAGGACATAACAGAGGAAGTTTAATAAGTCCTACAGGTGATACTGCAATTATACAGTAAAAGGTTATTTGATAGCAATTTCCTTATGATGTAAGCATGTTGCTCACATCTGCCATCATGTCTAACATATTTAGAGTCCATAACTGTGTGAAAGACTTCTGAGAACATATATGATTTCATAGTGGTTGATGGTTGGAGATGACCAGGGACAATTGAAATCATATCTAAAGCTCTGCCAAAGCTTTGTAACACAAATCACACCACAACCACTAAGCTATTTACAAGATTGCTACAAAGGCAATCAGGGGAGAATTCCATGCATATCATCCTGGATTAAATTAGTAGCATGAACAGTAAAATATATATTTTATAATCTTGACCACATTGGATTGTAAAGATCTCTAATCTTCTGAATATTTCTCTAAATATATGAGAATAACTATGACACTGGGGGAAAAAACTTTTGCAGAAATTAAATTTGCATTTTTTTTTCTTTTAATTTAATATTTTTTCTCTATTAGGTTTTTAAAGATCCCTTGGTTGTTGTGTCTCCTATGGCAAGTAAAGGTTTTGGGCAAGGTAAATTGTTTACCAACAATCTAGAACAGGATAGTCAGGCCAGACTATGTAATAATTTGCATATTAATTTGCGAAAGCTAGCTAAACCAAAGTGAGTAGAAACAATCTATTTATTAACTTCATACATGAAGAGAAACAGATCCTACCAAATCCCAGAAAAGCACATTATTTGCACACAATTCTACTAATTTTGTAGATGTGACAAATGTTCAGGAAATATAGAGGAAATCTTAATGTAGACTGCATGAATATGTTACATTCCAGATAAGAATGCCTTAAAAACAATCTTGAGCAAGTGAAAATACCTTGGCAATTCATATTTGTTGGAAATTGTATCACTAGGATATCTTTGGAACTTCAATAACAACTATACTAGTAGTAGCTGTTCAGGTATAAGGCACTTTTTTAATTTAAAAAAAAGGAGGAGAATTCAGAATTTTCTCTTCACTCCTTGGCACAAGCAAAACTAAAAAGAGGCTCTTAGATCCCGAATTTGTAACTTGAGATCCTCTATGTGAAATAATATATCTTTCTGCTCCTCCAAAGCCCCAAGCACTTTTAAATGAAACTATAATGAGACAGGGCTGCTTCTCTCTGATCCAAGTAGTCTTGCTGCTTTATCCCAACAGTGGCTAGTTGCTGAAGATACAACTGAAAAGATTAACTTCTGATTAATACCAGTGAAGGCTTAAATCCCTTTAGCAGCATGGAATTAATCTATCTCCCCTACTTGTCCCTCATCCAAGAAGAGGATTTCTCTGTTCCACATAAAATGCTGCAGCAGAATTTAATGCCAGTTTCCCAAATGAGGAACTGCTGAGGCCAAATGTGCTCAGAGCTGGTATGAAATGTTAAAGTAGATCATCCAAAGAAGGTCAGCTGTTACCCAGGAACCTTGAAAAATGTTTAAGAGCACACATAAGTCTTTTCTTTATCGACTATTCTGGATGCTCAACACCTACTTTAAACAATGTCACATAGATTAATAGGAAAACTCCTACATCCACCATTTTCATCTCGCTAGTATAGACCACGAAAGTTGTTTTCACATATTTCCTTCCTTCCTTCCTTTCTTCTTCTCTTTCTTTCTTTCTTTACTTCCCTTTCTTTTTCTTTCTTTCCTTCCCTCCTTCCTTCCTTTCGCCCCACCCCCACTCCCCTTCCCTCCCTCTCCTTTCTCTCTTCCCACCCATCATTGCTGCAGAGCTATCTTTTGAGGTCTTCATTTAAATTTCAGTTCAGAAACAACAATGTATCAAGTTACCATGGGGGTAAAGGCACCCCCCCCCCACCTCTTTTGACTAAATTCTATAGATCTCACAACCAGTTATAATCCCACAATTATTCTTATTAGTCTAAATACCAGAAGACTAGGTTTGTTTATTTACAGACCTGCTGCTGTTGCTGTTTTAAAAGCAACACCTTGTCAATCTCTCTCTCTCTCTCTCTCTCTGATGTTTCCACCAGAAATTTAAGGACAAGGAAAAGCATGGTGTAGCAAATCACTGGGCAATTTTTGACATAGGTAATTCCGCTTTTAGGAGTAGCAAAAGAATGCTTCAGAAATCTCTGTTTTTATGAATTTTTCTCAGAGGAGAGTTTATATTTTTATGAGGAAGTGTTAAATTTTCAACTGGACATTTATATGCCAATGACTGGAAAAAAACTGTATTTTGCAAATCTTTGCCCTTTTATAACATTAGTACTGCCTCTAGTCTGCTGCTGAACAGTCCAGTTATCCATGTTTAATGAAATGTTACACATCAAAAGTCTTCCTCGGAAAACTAATTTGAAGAAACCTGACTCAATTTCTTCCCAGGTGCTAATTATCTTTTGGTAAAGTGCCGTGGCAAGACAAAAATAGGAAAGGAGAAGCTGAACAGAATAAAATTTATTACAGACTGTGACTTTGTGCAAATTAAAAGGGAAAATATCCATGTTCTTATAGGTAAATGATAAATGTAAGATAGGACAACAATTATAGGCTTAAACCCTATAAAACCCATTGGGCTGATTTATAAAACTTATTATCTATAAAAGCAACAAAATATCCAATTGGTATCAAGGCTGTAATTGTAAGCACATACCCTATAAAAGAATTCTGACTTAGAAAATAAAAGCAGAGATACTGAGTACTGTCAGTACTGTCATTATCTACACATTTTCTAGCTGTCTCATCTTAAAACAGAACGGAATCAATTAATTTTTGCATATATGGGAGGATTGTTGAATCCTTGAATTTTTCTCTATATTTAAAACAAAAATTAAATATGCACAAATATATCTGAATTTGCTCCACTTGCCTGGTTTTACCTGTGTAAAACCTCTTCATGCTTCACTTAGTCTTTCAAAATTTGAATGTTGCAACTTTCTTCAAAAAAGGCAAGCCTTTTTTCTTTAGCAAATTATCTGATTTACTTTTCTTTTTCAGACAATTAAATTCTGCTTCAAGTACTGGTCTCAGTTATGTAGTACAGGTAGTTCCCAATTTATGACTATTTGTTTAGCAAAGATTCGAAATTAAGGCAACCTCCAAAAGAATGGTCTTATGACTTAAATTTACACTTACAACTATACAACAATCCATCACAACACCTTCCATGGTCAGGTAATTGCAATTCGGGCATTTGGCATCCTGTGGTCACATGATCACAATTTACAAAATGGCCACTGAGAAAGCTGAATTCACTTAATGATCTCCGTGACGTGACTTACAGCCACTGTAAAAATGGATGTAAGATCAGATCCAGTCACATGATGACTCAACTTATAAGCACAAAAACTTAGAATTGAAACCACCGGTCATAATAGTTGAGGAGTATCTACAATACAATTGAAGCAATACTATTATTTTACAATAGATTAGGAACTATTGTGCTAGCCACATAAATACAGAATGATCTGAATACCATTTCACACAGAGGAAGGTGATGATTTTTCCTGTTTTATTTTTTATTTTTATTTATTTGATTGGTTGGTTTATATACAGTCTTTCCTTGAGGAGCTCAATTTACAAACAGGTGAAACTCAAAAATTAGAATATCATGCAAAAGTTCATTTATTCAGTAATGCAACTTAAAAAGTGAAACTAATATATGAGATAAGACTCATTACATGCAAAGCAAGATACTCCAATATTGTTCTATGTACAATCCTTGTTTTATTGATTGCATGTAATATTCTAATTTTCTGAGATGGTGGATTTGGGGTTTTCATGAGCTGTACGCCATAATCATCACAATTATGACAAATCACGGCTTGAACTATCTTGCATTGCATGTAATGAGTCTATCTCATAATTAGTTTCACCTTTAAGTAGCATTACTGAAATAAATGAACTTTGCACGATATTCTAATTTTTCGAGTTTCACTCGTACATAGCAATTTCTCCTCCTAATTACACTCCTGAGTTCAGGGACAGTTTTTTCCCTCATTGCCATCACTCATTCTGCTGAACACCTAATCCTCACAGTATTGTTTTATGTCTAAGTATATTTACCCATGTTTTATGGCTGTAGCATTATCTTCTCATCTTCTCTACTGTCCCCTCTTATTGGTATCATATTATGATTATTATTACTCTGTTGCTTTGCATGTACATTCAGAGTTTCTGTGCTGGAGACAAATTCCTTCTGTGTCTAATCACACTTGGCCAAAATAAAAGTATTGAATATTTTCCCTCACAATAAAACATGGTGAGGTAGGTAGTCTGAGAAGAAATGACTTGCTCAAAGTCATCCAGTAAACTTCCACAGCTGAAAGATGGACTTGAGAGAGGCTCTTCCTAGACCTTGTCTAACCTTAATCACCACACTTTTCAGAAAAAGCTTCTGATGATTCGCAAACAATGGAAAACTGTGATTGTTACAGGAGCCTCTTACAACCTGGGGCTCAACTCTATCATGGCTAAAAAATGATCAGGTGTTGATATTCAGTGCATCTGAAGAGTAACATATTACAGATTTAAACACTACCATCTCAAAACAGGATCAGATTAAAGAAATCTATCCTGTACCAGAGACCATTTTAGATAGAGAGGTATGGAGATGGCTAACATATAACTGCTTTTGCAAAGTTGAAGGGAACTTGAATTATTCTATCCCTTGAGTACAAGGTTTGAAAGCAAAAAACAAGATTCTTTGGAGCCACAGCAGTAAAAAAAAGGAGAACTCAAGTTAATGGGGGTTTTTTGGGGTGGGGGGAAGAGCCTATCCTATAGATAATTTGTTCCAGTAGCAGCAATTTGAGGCCTGATCTCCAACTCTTTAGGCACCTTCCCAAGAGGCCAACCCCGGAGAACCCAGGAGCTCACCTGGGACAAGACGGGATCGACCAGAGTGTGAGCCCGCCACATCGGAGGCGGTGAGAGGGAAATCCAGGGAAGCAATGTAGAGGGCAGAGAGGGATGGCACCGGGGAGGGGTCGGTGTCAGGAAGGGGGCAGCGGCTAAGGGCATCAGCATGCCCCAGCTGCTTGCCAGGACGGTACTGCAGCATGTAGGAGTACACCACCAGAAACTCCGTCAACAGGTAATCCTTGAGAAAGGATAGGAGGGGTCGGCCTGTCGCTGGCCAGAAGCCCAAGGAGAGGCTTATGGTCCGTGACAAGAGTACAATGCCACCCATAGAGGTAATCATGGAATTTCTTAATCCTGGACACTGCAGCCAGAGCCTCCTTGTCGATCTGGATGTAGTTGAGCGCCATGGAGGACAGTGTCCGGGAATAGAAAGCACGTGGGCCTCCGAGCCATTCGGGAGGACATGGCTCAGAAACTGCCCCCAGACTGTAGGAGGAGGCATCACACGTCAGCGTCAGCTTGTCACTGTACTGGACTAAGACAGCCACTGATGTAAGCATGTCTTTGACAGCTTGGCACTGGGGCATGCGCTTTGCGGCTGCCCCAGTGCCAGGCCGCAGATCGGGTCGAGCAACTGATGCAGAGGCTCGACTTAGTGACGCCTTGTGCAGCACAAATGGTGCGTAAAAATTTAGAAGGCCACAGGAACGCCTGCAGCTCCGCCTTGGAGGAAGGAGTGGGGGCGTTCCTGAGTAGGGTGGATCCCTTGGGTGTCAATCATGAAGCCCAAGAACTCCACCCTTGGCACAGCAAAGGAACATTTGCTGCGCTTCAATTTAAGCCCGCGCCCTTGAAATGGAGGAGGATCTTCCTGAGTACTTCGATGAGTTCTGAGCGGCTGTTGGCAGCGATCAGAACATCATCAAGGTACGGAACCACACCGGGGAGCCCATGGAGCAGGCGCTCCATGAGGCTCTGGAAGATCCCCGGGGTCACGGAGACGCCAAATTGGAGGCGGCGACAATGGAAAGCCCCATGATGGGTCACGATGGTCTGGGCGGCTGCCGCCTCGTCATCCACTGGGAGCTGCTGGTAGGCCTGCGCCATATCCAGTTTGGCAAAGGTGCAGCCCCACCCCAATGAATGGAGCATGTGCTGCACCACAGGGATTGGATAGGGGTTTTGCCTGGAGGCCGAGGTTGATTGTTGACTTGTAGTTGGCGCAGATCCTGATGGATCTGTCGGCCTTGACAGGGACCACAATTGAGGTCTCCCATCGGGAGTGGTCGACGGGCTCCAGGACACCCTGCGCCAACAACTTATCTAACTCAGCATCAACCTTAGGCCTCAAGGCAAAAGGCACCCTGCGAGCCTTCAGTCTAAATGGTGCAACCTGGGGGTCGAGGTTGAGGGAGATGGGGAGTCCCCTTGTAAGTCCCCAGCTGGCCATCGAAGACGTCCGCAAATTCGGAGAGGATGTCCTCCAAAGTGGGGGCGGAGCCAACCACTCCATGAAGCCCCTCAATAGTTAACCCAGGGGAGGGAACCAATCTAATCCTAACATGGCAGGCAAGGCCTTTTGCACAATTAATACAAGTAGACGGCCATGGAAGTTGCCATAGTCAACCCAGATAGGGAAACAGCCCAGGGTGGGAATGAGAGTCCCCTGGTAGTCTCTTAGGGAGGTGCCAGCCGCATCAGCTGGTCACGGCTGATTTGGGGGCACAACTGGGTGAAGGCAGACCAGGAGAGCAGGGAACGTGAGAAGCCAGAGTCCACTTCCATCCTGCAGGGCTGACCTTCCAGGCGAAGGGCTGCAGAGATCGTCTTCATTCCTGCCGTGGTCCTGGCTGACAGTCTCCCCAAGGTCTTTGGGCAGGGACACCGCGTAGCAGTCTTCAGCCTGCCGCAGAGGCCGACGATCCAGTTGGCGGCGTGGTTGAGGCTGCGGAGCGGCAGGGAGCTGCAGGAAGGAGGGTGCTGGTAATGAGGTGCAGTAGACCTGCGCCAGGTGCCATTTCTTGCCGCAACGGTGGCAGATGGAGGCCTTAAAGGGGCAAGCGGAACGGCTATGATTACCCCGCAGCCCACACATGTAGAAACGGCCAGGCCAGGTTGAGTTGGGAGGCGCCTAGGCTGAGCGCGGAGCAGGGCATCTTGATCGTAGTCAGGCTCATCAAGCGGCACGAGCTTGTCTATGAGGCAGGCATGAGCAGGAGGAGGAGGAGGAGGCGGTTGAACCCTCTGCATGTCAGCCGAGAGCTCAGAGGCTCTGGCTTTGTCCACGGCTTGCTGCAGGGTGACCTCCAGCCGTGCCAACAGACGGCGTCCTGAGGCGAGGGTCCTTAATGCCGCAGATGAATTGCTCCACCAGATTATCGTCCAGGTCCGCCAAATTCGCACTGGATGGCTGCTATGCGCAACGACTACAGACTCTGCCGGTTTCTGCACGCATTGGCAGAAGGCATAGTGGCAGGTGATCCGCGAGGGAGTGGACCATAGTGGTTCTTTAATTTGGCCATCAATGTCTCCCAGCTTAACTGGTAGACCGGCCGAGGCGAATCCAGGGCTCTAGCGGAAGCGAACATGGCCGGACCACAGCAGCTGAGGAAAAAGCTGCACTTCTCAGGCGGCAGGTGTGATTTTTGAGGCTATTAAGTAAGCACTCAAGCACCTCCAGGAACCTGGCCCACGACTCGCCGGAGATCCCAAACAGAGCGAATTGAGGCAGAGCTGCCATTCGATTCGTGAGGCGTGAGGCGAAGCGGGAGGGCGAAAGAAACTCGATGGAAGCTTCGCAGACTTCACAGCCTCGCTGCTGACGATCTTCTCGTTCGTCCTAGGTCACCGATCAGTGGAATCGCCGTGATCCATCCTCGTCGCCAGTTTAGAGGATCAGCGGGAAGGACGAGGCAGGAGCCAGGACTGGAGAAACACAGAAAGTGTTTATACAGGTCAGAACTATTTACAGGCGATTCAGCACCTTCCCTGCTTGACAGCTATTTATATGGAGCTGTCAAGCAGGGGAAAGCCAATAAGCGCCCCCTAGCGGCCCGCGCTTAGCCAAGCCGCGCCTTAGCCAATCAGTCGAGGACTTTCTGAGTCCACAACAAGCTCTCTCACCAACAATGGGCTCACCAGCCTCAGATAGGGATGCATCAGCAGCACCTTTCTTGTGTAGTCCCCACACTTCCCCCTTCTCTTAGGTGTCCAGCTCAAAAAATCACCTCTCTTCTCTGTCTGGGCAATAAGTTGATTCAAGTCCAGTCAGTGTAGAAGGGTGGGGGAGTTTGTTTGTTCATGCCTTCTAACAGATAATCTGAGCTTTTGGCTGATCATCTTTTTTCTCTGTTCCCTACATATCTTCTTCCCCTTCTTTTCAGAATAGTCTTGATACTCAGCAGGCACTGAATCGGCAAACATTCATGCACTGCTGATGTGGCTTTTTCAAGAAGAAGCTGGGGTTTTCCCTTCACCACATAACCAGAACCTCTACAAATGCTGAAGTTTCGAAAGTGCAATGGAGTGATATACAGATATTAATAGGTTTAATTATAATTGAAGAAAATGATCAATGGGTGCAATAATCAGTACTAACAATGCAGCTACCAAAGCAGACATCAAGAGGAATCAAAATTGGCTTTCCAAATATTATTGGGTTCCTATTGTACTTCCTAATAGAATATACTGGTTAGAGTTGGTTGGTACTGAAGTTCAATAATATATGGAGGGCTCTGACCTGTGCAGTCAATTGATTTATCCAATTATTAACACTATTTCACCACATTCAAGATCACATCCTTTGTTTCTGACATCAGACAGCCAGGACATCAGAAAAGACTTTAAAGATTTTTGGATCTCTTAGAAATGCCCTTTGGAAGACATCTGTGAAACTCCACTGATGGCAAACAAAGGGCCATTTTCTTCTGTCAAGAGGTGTTTAGGTGCATTATATTTGGTCCTGCTATCTTTTGCTCCCAAAGGATTATGCCACGTTCTGCTAGCATCTTCTATTATTTGCTCCTTGTATTTTTCTAATCACAGTTTTTCAATATTTGTTTTAAAAACTGGTTTTCAAAATTATTATCTTTAGCCACACAGGAAAAGAAGCGGGAAACTTAATGAGGCTACAGACTTATAAATCTTCTTTAATTAACCTGAACCACTTCATATTGTGTGTCACATAAAGAGCAAATGTTGCCATGCTGAACATATTAAAAGCAACCAAAATCCATATTAATTCAATATCTTTAAGCTAATTAGAAAAGCCTCTGAAGTCTCCAGAATTATTCATCAGGGGAAATCCTTTTGTAAATGAAAATCCAAAACAGGACACTAGAAAGGATTTTGGATTGGTATTTTTAATTAAGAAAGCTAAAGGAAATTTCCAATTGTTTTTTAAAAGATCAATGTGGGTGGCATTATCCGGTCAATGAAACATCACAGAATGAAACTCTAGATGAAGGATATACAGTGTATTCAGAAAGTATTCTGCCCCCTTCACTTTTGACAATTTTGTTATGCTGCAGCCTGATTCTACAGTCATTGAAATTCACTTTTTCCCCTCATTAATCTACACTTGGTACCCCATAATCCCAAAGTGAAAACGGAATTTTAGAAATGTCTGTAAATGTATTTTTTAAAAAAAATCAGATTAACATAAGTATTCAGATCCTTCACTGAGTACTTTGTTGAAGCAATTTGGCAGCAATTATAAACTCGAGTCCTTTGGGACATGATGTGACAAACTGTGCACACTTGGATTGGGGTATTTTCTGCCATTCTAACTTGCAAATCCTCTTAAATTCAGTCAGATTGGATGGCGACCATCGGTGGACAGCCATTTTCAGGTCCCTCCAGAGATGTTCAATATGGTTCAAGTCAGGGCTCTGGCTGAGCCATTTTTTGGGGTTGTACAAATCAGATATTGTCTCTTCGTGCTCTCCAAAATGGCACAGGCGATGATATTGGGGTTGTCGTGATTAAAAAAGTGGAACCTCACGGTGGACTGGGAAAGTGACCAGAGTTGTCCCTAAGCCACTTTTGTGTTATCTTGGCTGTGAGCTTAGGATCATTGTCATGGTGGAAAGTGAACGAGGTCCTGAGCGCTGAGGAACAGGTTTTCATTGAGGATATCCCTGTACTTTGCTCCATTCAGTTTAACCATAAGGTAAAGGTTCCCCCCTTGCACATATGTGCTAGTCGTTCCCGACTCTAGGGGACAGTGCTCATCTCCGTTTCAAAACCGAAAAGCCAGCACTGTCCAAAGATCATGTGGCAGGCATGACTAAATGCTGAAGGCTCATGGAACGCTGTTACCTTCCCACCAAAGTGGTCCCTATTTTTCTACTTGCATTTTTACATGCTTTCAAACTGCTAGATTAGCAGAAACTGGAACAAGTAACATGAGCTCACTCCATTATGCGGTTCTAGGGATTTGAACCACTGAACTGCTGACCTTCTGATCAACAAGCTCAGCGTCTTAGCCACTGAGCCACCACGTCCCAAGCTTAACCATAGGTGGACTCTAATTAAGGTGTAGAAACGTGTCAGTAACAATCAAGAGAAATGGAAGGCATCTAAGCTATAAGTGTTGTTGCAAAGGGTCTGAATACTTATGCCACTTGATATTTCAGGGTTTTTTCTTTTTAATAAATTTATTTCTTTTTAATACATTTACAAACATTTCTAAAATTCTGTTTCCACTTGGTCATTAGGGGGTATTGAGTGCAGATTAATGAGAAAAAAAATGAATTTCAACAACTGTAGAATCAGTTTCAGCATAACAAAATTGACAAAAGTGAAGGGAGTCTGAATACTTGCTGAATGCACTGTATATAAAATTACCTTCCTTTTATGTTGAATCATGTTATTGACAATTCTACCATCATTGCCCTAACAAAGATAATATAAACTCTTGAATTTTCTGGCATATATGGCTAACATTACTTTGTGTGACTTATCAATTCAGGACATAGTCTTTAATAATTTTACATCTGAAGAAGATTTTGCATTACCAGTCTTCCTGCAATATTAAATAGCCTCTACATTTTGTAAGCTATGAGCAATGGGCCCTAAACTTGGATCATGCATACTCAATGAAAGCTATTTTGAAGACACTATATATTTTTATCTACATATTTCAGTGCACTCTTGAAAGCAAGCAATTAATATATTGCTTATGACAAAAAACAACTTTAAGTCTTTTTGCAAGTCTTTTCACCATATATAGCACATTGGCACAAGAAAAACAAATGTATGCAAATTCCCTGAAAAATCATGGACAGACTCAACCAGCAACCAGAGTTACAAATGCAATCATCTAACAATACAGGCAACAGAGATGGACAGGCCAGTCCAAGACTCTCTACAAATATCAATCTGACACTAATTCCCTAAACAATGGTCTTGAAGCCAGTCACTCCCATTCAGCCTAAATTTTCCCAGTGTGCTACTTCTGAAGAACTGCCTACCTCCCAGAAGAAAGGGAGAATATAAACGTGATTAAATACAACAGGAGGGAGAATTGGAAACACTTGATTTCATGGTACTCCATCACTTTCAATTCAAAGTAACCTTCCCTGGAATATAAAATAGCCAGATGGGAAATTTAATTTTGACTTTATGTTCAGGTATAACGAGATCCCATGGAAACCTGTTCTAAATTGATACTTTGAAGTAAATGTTCCCAGAGGATTAATATAAATATGGTAACATTTCTGTTACCATATTTAAGCATGTTTTATATTCAGTAACTATTACATATTAAAAACATACCAATAAAGCAGCTTAACTTTTATTAATGAAGTAATTAAAAACCCAAAAACGTCTTACAAGACTTTTCACATACATGCCCTTCAGTTCGGTGGATGCTTGTTGGAAAGCTGGCATCATTCTTTTGCAAACTCCACACCCTAATACAAGATATAAGGGAAGAAATAATTATTCTTCAATTTATCTACAAAGCAAACTGAATGAACAAAGTTCCTCCATGCAACATGCATGCGTGTGATTGCAGAATGAAGGACTTTTCATTAATGGTCATGGATCATAATTATAGTGACTGTAAGTCCATTATTCTAAAGCACATTTTTTCACAAAGGTATCCTTTAGATTTATTTACTTTTCAAAAACGCACTTTTGTCCTTTATTCTGGGCATTTACATTTTATTGTACAAATAGGTAAAGATAAAGTTCCCCCCGCACATGCGTGTTAGTTGCTTCCAACTCTAGGGGGCTGTGCTCATCTCCGTTTCTAAGCCGAAGAGCCATTACTGTCCAAAGACATCTCTGTGGTCATGTGGCCGGCATAACTAAACGCCGAAGGCGCATCGGGCACTGTTACCTTCCCACCAAAGTGGTCCCTATTTCTCTACTTGCATTTATTATGTGCTTTCGACCTGCTAGGTTGGCAGAAGCTGGGACAAGTAACAGGAGCTCATTCCATTTTGCAGCGCTAGGGATTCGAACAGCTGACCTTCTGATTGACAAGCTCAGTGTCTTAGCCATGGAGCCCTAGTATTATACAAATAGTACGACTTAATTCACAATTTACTTTGTCATAAAATTATGGAAATAGAGTTGCTTTAAAAAAATAATCTTCAATATTATTTGATATTATTTTTATTAAATATATTTTTGTAAGTTTTTCCTTCTTTATTTTTTTTTTTTTTCTTTTCCTTCCTCTTTCCCTTAATTTTGATTCCTCGGTCTCTTTATTTTTCTTTGTAAACAAGTTACAAACATTAAATATATTTTTTCTTATGAACCTTTTCAGATTTGCCCCTTTTTCAGGTTTGTCCTTTATTTTTGTCCATGAAAATATGGTCACAATAATCCTACTCTACCAATGAGTCTAGTGCACATTCATAAATATTTTGCAACTTCCCTGTTCAACGGGTGACCTAGTCTTGCACCTTAACCAATACACCACACTGGCTCTCATACTTTGTGTGTATACGTTTTGAAATGCATAAAGTTATTCCTCACTTGCCAAAATTATTCCTGAGTTAAGCATTTCTCCTGACCTTTTATACCCAAGTGTTCAGCAATCAAAAACTATTTTATAATATTACCTTTCTTAGATTAATTCCAAATGGAAGTGAAAAAATGATTAGAAACTTGGGCATAGTGTACCAACAGCAATTCACTGAATGAATTGTTTTTAGAAAAACCAATTTAGAGTGCATGGGGTATTAATGTAGCATAAGGTGACCAGATTTTAACATTGGTAAAGAGGGACACCATTGACTGGGGGGGGGGGTTGATTAATTTTTTTTTTTTAGAAAATGGGACTTTTTTAAATGCCGTGGGACGTGGGACAAATTGTTAAAATCAGGACTGTCCGCCAAAATCAGGATGTCTGGTCACCTTTCCCAATGGAGAGCAGCCAGATTCACTTAACAGCCATGTTCCTGACTTAACCACCACCATGATTCAAATTAACGTGGTAATAAAGGTCGCAAAATGCGGCAAAATTCATTTAACAAAACGTCTCCCTTAGCACCAGAATTGGGGGCTCAATCCTGGTCGTAAGTCGAGGATTACCGGTAGCAATTGCAAAGGCAACTTTTACTTGGAAACAGGTGAGATTGTGCCTGGATCCCCTTTCATGCCAAACATCCCATCCTGTCAATGGGAGAACTCCACAGGCGGACAAAAGCCCCCAATCCCTCTCAACCTCCAGCTGCCATCCGCCATAACCACACATGACCTTTAGGTGCCCCTCAAAGGTAAAACTCAGGGGCTGAATTCTACAGGGGGAGGAGTAAAGGGGGGGATTTGAGGGCAGCCCAAAGCACCGTCTGTCTAAATTTGCATCAGGCAGGCAGTAACATTTTCATAGACCATGATCAGAGGAGCAGCTGATCTATGGAGAGACTCCTCCTGCATTCAGTCCCAGGCCTACAAGTGGAAGTACCCCTTCCTTCCTTCCTCCTTCACCTTCCTTCCTTCCTTCCTTCCTTCCCTCCCTCTTCTTCCTTCTAGCCTTCCTCCCTTCCATTCTTTCTCCTTCCTCTTGCCTATCTACCTTCTGTCTTTATGCTCTTTGATCTCTCTTCCCCTTCCCTTCCTTCCTCTTTCCATCCTTTCACCAAAAATCGGATGTTTTATTAGCGTTAGCATCATTCTGCTGAAAATGCAGATTCTGTGGTACTTCTGGATGAAACTTAGAAAATTACAGAGACATGAGGAACCATTATATAATTCATTTGGCAAAATCTGATTAAAATATAGCAACAAAATGTTAAGTTTTTTTCATTTTAAAACTCTAGCAAAAAAGATTTATTTCCAGTTTAGTTAATTAATGAGATTATAAAAAGGCATGCAATTGATTAAATAAAAAATGACTTTTCCTTTTATTAAGAATACTTATTCTACATTAAACTAGAAAATATTTCATAGGCCCTTCAACAAGTTTGTTACAAGTTTTCAGGAATGCATGCATTCTTGAAACTGATACTATGTAATGTAAAAGCAGATGGCTAACTAAGTACATTAAAAACTATGTTTAATTATTTGCTACTTGAGGCCAATAGCAATGATGAAGAAATTTCTACTAGACCTGTCATCCTCAGTGACAATATTTTTAGGGCCAAAAATTAAAACTCTGTATATTGGATCTATTATCCATTTCTTAGCCTTCAATCAATCAATATAATTATTTCCGTCAAAGAAGCTTAAAAGTATGATTAAACAATAGCACTATAAAGAAAAACATCATTTTTAATGATTTTCTATGAATGTGTGCATAGCATTTTAGCATACCATTATTAATAAGCTAAAAACACTTAAAACCTGAGCTAAGAATAACCTAAAATAAAGGATAAAATCATGGCATTGTTGAAAGACTATGTCTCTAATGAAAACCAACAGGAATCTGAAAACATTCTCTGATATCATTTTCAGTATTGTTGAGAATTATTGTTCATAATCAGAATCATTGAGAATTATTGTTCATAATTCTCTGGTTTAGTAAAAGTTTTATTTAGAACCTCAGGTAACACTACTTGTATCCCTTCAAATATTGAGAATCTCTAGCCTCCGTTAGGATGGGGGTGCATTAACTTTCTTTCATTCCAACCTACCCTGCAGGGTGGATGCTGCAGGAAAATTAGAAGGGAGTTCAAAGTTCATTGCTTGAGCTTTTGAATGAAGGGAGGATTAAAGCTCAAAGATTAAGTTCATTTCCTCACTAACGAATTATAAGCCTTCAGGGCCATCCACCCAATTTTGAAGAAATATAAACCCATACTCATTACTGATCTTTCAAATTTATTACGGGATGACTCTAGAAGACATTATAAATTACCAGTGGAAAATATACTTAGTTGCATAACTAAATCAAACAATTCTAAACTTAATGTCATGTATTCCAATCCACAGGCATATAATACTGCCGCGAACCTGCTGTTCATGCGATATGTTAAGACCACCTTACTATATTTGAGTTGTAAAAATGATCTAGTAAGCACCAGCAATCTTTAAAAGAGTTTGCTGTATGCTGCTGCCTTGCCGACCTGGAATTTTCGCACCCTGCAAGTCTCCATCTTCATATTGGCTAGAGTTCATCAGAGGATTTTATTTCAACAATTCAGAGTTTCATTCCAATTCAGGAGGCTCACTGCTGCCGTTTCTCTTGAGCGTGGGTTGCTCTCTGCGGAGCAACCCACGCTCAGCTTAGGTTAGCTCGTTTTTGGTTCGCAACACAATACGTTTATCTCAGAGGCTGAATTAATCCACACGGGTCAGAAAGACATGGAACTTACTTTCAATGAGTTTCAGCCAATCACTCCCTCCCCCTCACCCAACGAGGCAAATTTAGCCCTCTTAAACTTGGGCGAAGGAAGGCAGCTGTGGGCAATGTAGGTGGGAGTTAGGATCGCTGCCGCACCGCCCTGGATTTGCCAATGCGAGCCTCAGATGGGTAGCCTTGAGAGAAATGGCGGCAGTGAGTCTCCTGCCTTCGCTTTCTACCTCGTTGCGGAGAGGTCGCTTGGCTTAGTTAATTCATTCTTGGTTCGCAACCACCAGCCCCACCCCTTGTGGGCTTTTATGTGTTAATCGAGGCACGGATGATGGAGAGGAAGGGAAGTCAGCTGCTTTAACACAATACATTTATCTCAGAGGCTGAATTAATCACACGGGTCAGAAAGACATGGAACTTTCTTTCAGCGAGTTTCGGCCAATCCCTCCCTCCCCCCCACCCAACGAGACAAATTTAGCCCTCTTAAACTTGTGCGAAGGCAGCTGTGGGCAATGTTCCCTCTAAATAATTGCTCCAGGAAGCCACCACAAGCCCTCAACCTAATCACTTTGCTGCCCTGCTGCACCTGTTTAGCTGGAGGGGGTTTCAATCGCGATTGTGCGGCCGCTCTGCAGACTGCAGTCTGTGTCCGGCAAGCAAAGGTAGTTGGAAATGCTGCACGGTGTTTACTTTCCACGTGCGCGACCGCCTATGTCATCAATGCGTGATGGATGCCAGGCTATGCGGTGATGCCTCCAAGCCAGCAAGCATTGACTGATAGGGCAGCATTCATCTCCATTTGCGATTAGCTGGAGGAGGTTTCGTTCACGATTCCAGGGCCATTCTGCAGAATACAGAGACTGCAGTCCTTGTCCAGCAAACGATGTATTTACTTGCCAAAATTTACTTGCCAAAAATAGGAACTTTTTAAAAATGATGCGGGACACGGGACAAATTATTGGAAAGCGTGACTGTCCCGCCGGAAGCGTGACTGTCCCGCCGGAAGCGGGACGTCTGGTCACCTTAATGTAGCACCTATCTGCAACTTTTTAAAGTAGCTATATCTTTTCAGAGACTTGCATGACAGGCCTCTTCAAGCTGCTACAGCAACTTTAAAGAGTTGCAAACCAAAAGTTTCATTTGTGTCTGGACATTTTTAGAAAACGTTTTAAAAGGAAATTCAAGGTCTTGCACAGCCCTAACACCCACATAGATGGTTAATGAACATGTGAACTTGCAGAGAAATACAAACATCATCCTTCTTCAGTATTTCTATTCAAAATAACATTTGGACAGATGAAAGTAACGAGTACAGAAAAACATTGCTAAGGCAATTAGTATTGGTGGTCATATTTGAATACATTTATCCTTAATTGTAGCAATTTTCAAAGCTTTTAACTATTGCACTAGTTTTTCAGCCAGAACTATTTCCAAAACTGTAATTATTACTGTTTCAATTAGCTTCTTAGAATATTACAATAGTAATTTATGTCACTGTTGTATCAATGTGTAAAAATAATGATCAATAAACCAACAGCCGAACTACTTGTGAAAACTGTTGGGTTATCTTCCTATTTCTTTAAGAAATTACACCTTTTGATTTGAGTAGTGGGGTTGCCTCCAAAAATAGGGCAATCTGAGATCAATTCTGCTAACACTAACTCTAGAAAGCTGCAGATTTATATAGTATAATGTACTGGACTATGGTGAATATATTCATGGTCAGTTTTATTGATTTAAAAATACCTTTATAGAAATCCCTTGTAGTTTTCTATTTTTCCTTCCAGTTTGGAATTAGAAGATTAGAGGAGTTTTGGACAGTTGTTCAGCTACAGAAATGTCTTATGATTAGGTTACTAAGGGGATATTTGAAGTTGCAATAAAGTCAGTCCCAGAGAAGATGTAACCTTTAGAAAGCAAAAGTCCGACTTCCTCCCAGATATAATTTTAAATATAAGATAAGGTTAAAGTCATTAGACAAGCAAACTAGACAAGGCTCTGGCATGGGATCTACTTTTTTACTGATAAAGTTTTAAAATGTTTAGCCTGGAAACGGTCCAATACTGATATGGTCAGAAAATGCTAGCTATGAGAGACAATTCTCAATCTGCTATGATAGTTTTATATTCTGGAGGAGGAACTACTGAGCAGGAAGTAAGACCAGAGAGGCTATTCATTTCACCTGCACCCCATTGGTACAAAAACACGGTGAACTTCATCTACCTAGTGATACACAATTGGTTCATAAAAGCAGAATTTCTGGACTAATAGCAAATATATACAAGACCTTAAAAAAAAAAAAAACCCGTAGGCTCAAAATCAATTAGGCAGTTGGAAGTCATGGATGCATAGGATTTATTTTCAGAACCATTATTTGTATTAGCCATATTTATGCTATTTTAATATACTATCGATCTGTTTGCTCCAGTCTATTCATCTTGTTAATGTTTGCTGTATAATTACAATTTCCTTTCTCTGTATATATTGTGCGTTTGCGCGCACACATATCTTCTTGTTCCTATTTCAATCTGCTGACTCCATGCCTAAGCAACAGGGTCACTCATGAGTTCTCAAAGCTTATTTGATTAAAAAGGAATTTAGCTGAAGCATTTTTCATCATATTCAGCACAAAAACAGTACTGTGGTCCCAGTGTTACTTTGATTACAAAGGAGCAGCAACCTTCAAAGAAGGCTCTCCATTAGGAAAAGCATCTGAAGACAGATCTTTCATTAAAAGAGGAGGCAAAGCAAGTCATTTGGCTGCACTTGTTCGAAACTGCTGGTTATATATAGATAAATAGTCTGAAGGAGAAGACAATACTCCTAAAATCTAGGAAAATAAAATTAGTGTTCTGTTTTTAATGATAGGTGAATTAAATTCAACTTTTGGAGATGAAAACCTGGCGATTAAGATCTAAATTGGTCCATGTTAAATAAAGCCATAGAATTTCACCAGCATTTCACGTAAAACAATCACTTCATTGGGTTGGATCCAATCCAGTCTTCCTATTTTGTGGTGATAAAAAATTCTTTAGCATGAAAGAAGTCAACTTAACAAACTTTTATACAACAAGATGGAAGCTAATGCAGGCAAAAGGGAGAAAGATAATTCACACACCCCCAGCTCTTGGCATCACTTCCATCTTGTTTTTTATTACTATGATATCAGTGCTGCAAAAGTAAAATCCATCCTTCCCACAGAAGCATCTGTTTCATGGAGATCTATTTCACTTAAGTCTTAGAACATAGAATAATACGGTTGGAAGGAACCTTGGAGATCTTCTAGTCCCATGATGCCGGAGCCATATTTGGCCGCACAGCAGCCCTCAGCTCGGTGTACTTCTTTTTTGCCTTCTGAGGGCCGGGGGAGGCCATTTTCATCTTCCCAGGCTTCAGGAAAGCCTCCGGAGCCTGGGGAGGGCAAAAGTCCCCCTGCACATGCACAGGGGATGTCATGCACGCATTGCGCAGGGGGGCAGCATGCAGTGTGCAATTTTGGCACACCTTTAGAAAACATTTCGCCATCACTGTTCAGTCCAACCCTCTGCTCAAGCAGCGGACCTATACCATTCTGGACAAAGCCTGTCCAATCTTTTAAAAAATCTCCAATGATGGAGAACCCACAACTTCTGCAGGTAAGTACTGTAGTTTCACTGATTGCTCTCACTGTCAGGAAATTTCTCTATGTTGGATCTCTCTTTAACGACCTTCCACCAGTTACTTCTTGTCCTGCCCTCGGGTGTTTTGGAGAATAGGTTGACCCCTTCTTCTCTGTGACAGACATACTGAAAGACTGCCATTATATCACCCCTAGTTCTTCTTTAGTTAGACCCATGATGGCGAACTTCTGGCACAGAGAGCCATCTCTCCAGGCATTACCCATTGCTCTTCTTGTTTCTAGGCACGCATATGCGCCAGCCACCTGTCTTCATGCATGCATGCATGCCAGAAAGTGGAAGACCAGGGACCAGTGTGCATGTGCGCGCTGGAAACCAGAAACTCAGCTCCTGGCATGCACACGTGCACTGGGGAACTGCTGTTCTGGTTTCCAGCGCTCCGTGCCTGCATGCTGAGGAGCAGAGCTTCTGGTTTCTGGTGCTCTTCCTTGCACACGCTCCCATTTCAGCACTTGGTGCCGAAAAGGTTTGCTAACACTGGACTAGACATACCCAGTTCCTAAATTGTTCATCTTACGACTTAGCTTCCAGACTTTCATCTTTATTGCTCTTCTCTGAACTCTTTCTAAGATCTCAACATCTGTTTTGTATATTGATGTCCAGAACTGGATGCAGTATTCCATTTAACAATGGATCCAACAGCTTTCCATTTAACACCATTGCAGAATCAGAAACAGCAGAACCTAAAAATACTTGGGAGGAGAGATTCTCCCCTCCCCCAAAATACGTTTTGAACATATCCAAAGAACAATATAGAAATGAGTTATAAAACTATGCTGGTGAAACCGGCTTAGGGGAATGCCCAAACTGAATGACTCAGATATACTTCGTAAGAAAGTAATTCATAGTAGAAAATAAGTTATTTGCTAAAAAGAAGAAGGCTTTTCAATATCATAGCCTGAAGGAATTATTTATAAGACAAGCAAACATTATAACTTCAACCAACATAAAAACAGCGGTCAATTGCAACACATGCTGTGAACCAGGAAACAGTCAGGCTTTTCTGAGTTACATCTAAAATTTACAAAGAGCCTGCAGAAGTTTCAGAGAACAGTATTGAAGAGTAAATATGCATGAAAGACAAATATGCTACATCCTAGAAATAAACAGTATACCGAAAGGATTATTTAAGAGCTTATCACCTTAAGGAAAAATTGTGGGTTTTCACTTTTTACATGGCATTGTAAAACAACACCATTCCACACATATCCAACACAATTCCCCATATATTCAATAACATGAACTATTTTTCATTCTGCTAGTTCCTGGCTCTCTTGGTAAATGGCTAGAATGCCACTGTATTCAGCCATGACAAGGTAAAATCAACCCTTGCAGGTAAATAGCTTCTTGAGGAGCAATGTAAATATATTATGCAGCATCATGATAACAATGCAAAGTATTTTTACTGAGGAACACCACATATATATTTAATAGTTATGCATTCACTGTCAGATTTGTTACAACTCCATTGCATACTTCTCTCTCCCCGCCCCCCCCCCGCCCCCCTTTGCTACAAATTCATTTCTGGAACTTAACAAAGTTACCTGTTCAGTACATGGGGTAATTCAGCCCTTGTTAGCAGAATATAAGTGATATGCACTGATAAAATGGAGAGATCTCATTGACAGGCGTTTATGTTACTGAAATGTAAAGCAGCTTTTGCCAAGCTTCCAGGTGTGTGTAGAATGCAATTCCTATCATTCTTAGTCCAGAAGTTGGACATAATGACTGTCCTTGTTAATGTAAAATTGATATGTTTCCTAAACATGCAACAGGAGGGACGTGGTGGCTCAGTGGCTAAGATACTGAGCTTGTTGATCAGAAAGGTTGGTGGTTTCGGCGGTTTGAATCCCTAGTGCCGCCTAACCGAGTGAGCTGCCATTTCTTATCCCAGCTTCTGCCAACCTAGCAGTTCGAAAACATGTAAAATGCAAGTAGAAAAATAGGGACCACCTTTGGCTCTTTGGCTTTGAAATGGAGATGAGCACGCCCCCCCCCTAGAGTCAGGAACGACTAGCACATATGTGTGAGGGGAACCTTTACCTTAAACCATGCAACAGAACTATAGTACAAGATTGGAGGCAGAAACCTGGTGTGTGTTAAGTAGTAGCACCAATGTAGTCAGGGAAAACATTACCATTACTTGTTGTGACTTTGCCAATTTCATGTATGGCTATGAAAGAAATTCAAGTGAGATTATCATTTCAATATATCCTGAAGCCCCAGACTTCCTGTCAATACCATATAACTTTCAAAAAGGAGATATAGAAAGAATTCATTTCTTCGATATTTGCAATTCAAGAATGTGAGTTACTTTGATTAAAGAATATTATGAAACAGACTCTCAGTTTTTCTAAAAAAAAATAGGCTGATAGAATCATGAAACATATGTTCAATCCTTTTCCTAGGGAAGATGAAGCTGAGGCTTTAACCTTCAGGCTTACGTTGAATAAAAATGGAGATTAGTTTGGTTGCCACTTATTTATCTTGATTATAATTGGGAATGAAGATTCATAAGGGTTTTGTCTCCTCCTGATAAAAGTTTCCTCGATAGTTTTGGTCCCTTGTTACATCATGAGATACTATAACAAAGAGAGGCAGGATGTTTGGTGTCATTAGGATCAGAGTTAAGGAAATGAATTCTGTGATATGTTTTTGACATGCCTGCATCACACACAATGAAAAGCCTTTATTCCTCATGGAGACTATCAGCCAACTGAAGAAAAGATGTCCATATGGCCAGCAATAGTAAAGTAGATTATTCAACACACCATAAGGCACAAATATACCTACATTAAAAAGACAAATATGCCCACCAATTGAGTTTGTCTACTGGTGACAGCATCCATGCAGTATTTTATCAGCCTTACAGCTGTAGCTCACCACTGGGAGGTTTTTTTCTATATTTTTTTCCCAACTTCCTAATTTAGCCCCAAACTCTGAAATTTCCAGATGGTCTCTAATTCATATAGGCAGTTTAGATTACATACGCTAATTTACGTAGGCAGCTGAGATAATCTTAGGTTGGCTGTTACTTGATAAATTGGCAGGAACAATGTTGGTGTATTTTTACTGGAGGAACAGGGGTGTGGCAGGCATTGCTTCACACTTGAGAAGGCAGAGATTAGAAAAGAAATCTACTGAATAGCTACTGCTGTTGCAGGGAGCTCTCCAAGGTATCATAGTATTTATTTTTGATGTGTTTCTCTTTTAAAATGATTGCTGGTTGGGACAGGGTATTATTCTCTTGACATGACCAAGCAATTTTAAAAACGATAGCAGGACAACATAACTGCAGATCCTTAAATTATAGCAGGAGCAAATGGATATTTGAAGAAAGTTTACTATATCTAAGAATAGTCTAAACACATTGAACACTTGAAATAAATGTGCAAAATCCACCTGAACTTTTTGCATAATTTTAGCAGAGTAAAAAAACATCATTTGAAATATTTTATGCTATACTGCTATGTTTGTGGTGAATTCCGGAATAAAAACTGAGGAATGAAGAATATCAAATGCAGAGTAAATGAGCAGATAGTGAATGTGTGCTGTCAGTTCTCTATGAACAAATGGAATAATTTAACAGAGGTACACAAATATCAGTAAGCGGGCTGCCAAATTTTAAAAAATATTGTATTACTCACAAGGAGCATAGAACATCAGCAGAACAGGTTTATCTTCTTTCTTAAGAAGTCTTTTCAGTTCCTTAAAACCAAAAGAGAAAATAAAAAAGATGAGATCAAGAATCTTTACTCCACATATTTTAGTAAAATTACAACAACTATTGAAGCCATTTGATAGTACTGCCAAATAGTTTGTGATCTGGTTGTTATCATTCATCCTCAATTAAAAAGCTATAAACAAATGGATCATTTGTTATCAACTAGTGCTCAAACACTTCTTACTGAAGCTTCCCACACTTAAAATTCCTACATTTAAAAGTGCAACCAAAATGGGTAACCAATTCCAAGATTAGAAACTTTATTATAACCACTGCTGATGTTTGCTTTCAAAATATTGTTAATAAGAGTGTCCCTAAGAGCATCCTTGAGGTCTCCATATAATCAGACTAGCTGGATAAATCAACTAAGTTTATTACTTCTTCAATATGATCACAATGTGCTAGTAGTACTTGTACAGATTTTTATATTGGCATTGAAAAGATGTGGATTTGAATTATGCATTACTATCCAATTTAGCAGTCTAGAAATGTAAGGACAGAATGTATTGGCCCTATCCAAGCAAGCATGTAAGGCTTATGAACATAGTTTACAAAACTCAGTAAACCATTTATATCTAACGATTATATTTCAATTGAAATTTATAATTTAATTTCCTAAACTTAAGAGTTTCACTCTCCCAGCTGTACACATCAATAGGATCAGATGTTGATTGCAATGTAGCTCTGCCTCTTATACACATTATGAGACATCTGAACTCATATATACAAGATGTAGACCATATCTCAAGGCAGGGTGATGCTGTATGATCTCACTCATATAGCTGTCTCGGGCTACAGCATCAATGAATTCTAATGTTTATTGATGGATAAATCCAAAATATATCGAAAAGTTGACTTTGCGCTTATATTTAAGACACTTAAATGATAAGTTCTCTTTTAGAACTACCTCGTAAAACACAACAATGAAATTTAAAACCGTGATATATCAAATAACCAACTGTGATGAAATTGAGAGACCGCCTCCTGCCAGTCACCTCCCAAAGACCTATTAGATCCCACAGACTAGGCCTCCTCCGAATTCCATCTGCCGGCCAATGTCGGCTGGCGACTCTTCGGGGGAGGGCCTTCTCTATGGCTGCTCCGGCCCTCTGGAACAATCTCCCCATGGAGATCCGGACCCTTACTACCCTTCCGGCCTTCCGCAAAGCAGTTAAGACCTGGCTGTTCCGGCAGGCCTGGAGCTGTTGAACTATCCAGCCCCATTCGAGGTTAAGGCTGTTGTAGAATTTTAAATTGTTGTTTTTTATTTTATTTTTTGTATCCCCTCCCTTTTTATTGTTAGCCGCCCTGAATCTCTCGGGAATAGGGCGGCATACAAACTTAATAAAATCAATCAATCAAATCAAATTTAAAATAATTCAATCTTTAAATTGGCTACCTAGGTAGCACCTCCACAATTGAGACTAAATTTAATTAAAGATCATACAAAAGTCCTTAGGTCTTCTCAGTAGACCAAATACTATACACTTCTTGGATTAGAAGCCTTGATACGGCCCATTAGTCACTGCATTTATTATCTGAATATTTGTCTTTTGCAATATTCTTCAAATTTTATTAATATTGTTATTTCTTCCTAATTATGAGATTTATTCTTTATTTCTAAAATTTATTTGCCATAGAAGTACTCCTCGCTTAACAATCACTTGTTCAAAGTTACATCAGCACTGAAAAAAGGGACTTGCAACTGGTTCTCACACTTATGACCATTGCTGCATCCTTGTGTCACATGATTGTGATTTGATTGTTTGGCAACCATCATGCATTTATGATGGTCACAGCATCCTGTGATTATGTGATCACCCTTCGCAAGTTTTCCAGTCAGCTTCCCACAAGCAAAGTAAACGGGGAAGCCAGTGGAAAGTTGCAAATTGTGATCACATAGTGCAGGGGTGTCAAACTCAATTTCATTGAGGGCCATAGTAGGGTTGTATTTGATCTTGGGGGAGGAAGGCTGGGGGCATGGCCAGGGGACATGCCATGGTCACCTTGACATCACTTGTGTCAGGGGTGCCTATGATGGCTTGAGTGCTCTGCCAGTGAAAATGGGCTCCCAAGCTCTGTTTTCAATAGCAGAGGGTTGCAGGAAGCCATCCCAGCAAAAAACAGAGATTGGGAGCCCATTTTCCCTGGCAGAGGCACCACAGCAGTGGTGGGTTGCCAATTTTTTTACTACTGGTTCAGGTGCGCTCTGGGCGGGTGGGTGGAGCCACCCTCCGCCGCTACTATTACTTTGCCTGATCCGGGCTGAACCAGGAGCAACCCACCTCTGCACAATGGGCCAATCCTTTGCTCTTTCCAGGGCGGTCCCATGGGCCAGATCTAAGCACCCCACAGGCTGGATTTGTCCCCAAGCCTTGAGTTTTACACCCCTGACATAGCATCTTGCTTGACAACCATGGTAATTTGCTTAACAATTGCAACCAAGACTGCTGGAATTGCTGCTGTAAGTTGGTGTGGTCATAAATTTTGCTTAATGACTACTTCACTTAAGGATGGAGATGCCAGTGCCAATTAAGTGTACGGTTAACTGAGGACTACCTGTAAACTTCCTAGCAAATTTTTAGAATTACATTTCTTCCCTCTGTGATTTTGTTTTGATTCTTTGCTTTCTCAGCTTTATAGACTTTATGGGACTATAATTTTATTGAAATAAGTACTGCTTTGACTTTCTCTTGCTTTTCATCTTATTGTTCAACGAAGAAACACAACTGATAATTTAAATTGCTAATGTGCAATTCACATGTAGTGACAAACCATCATGCCCTATATAAATAAATTACAATAATTTGGAAGCTTCTATGCAGTGGATCCTTAACTACACAGAAACCTATCATCAGAAAAAATACTTTGGATTGTAAACTAATCTGCTTTTTCTGTGACATTATAATTTAGCAAATAATGTGTTCAGACATACAGTAGGTAACTATTTAATGTTGGTTCATTTTTTGCTACCCGTGTTGAAATATTATACAGTTCAGAATTCAAACCCATTCAAGAACCATGGTTTGTTCAATGCTGAAAGAAGAAAGTTCTAGTCCTACCCAAAGAGCCAAGAAGGAAGAATATAGAAGCTAAAGAAACTATGCTAAGATAAAATATATTATTCAGGGGCCGCCATACAGCAGACTACAACAAACATTATTTTAAAATAAGATTAAGAACCTCTGGTTGATGATTGTGTATTCTGGATGTTTGTCAAATTCTTTTTAAGAATGCAGTTGAATAGAAAAAATAACTTGTTTCCTTTAACCAGAAATGAATCCAAAGTAATAGGAAGATACCAGAAGAGTTTTTAAAAAGCTACCATGATGAGAAAGGCAACATTTTAAATTGGAAATAAGCCCTAGAGAACCTACAACTGAAAGGTGAACATTAAAAAATAATCTTCTGACAAATGTGAATGCCAAAGTAACTATTGCTATTACTGGAATGATAGCTAAGAAACTGAAATGACTATGAATACCAGCAAGAGAGTAATCAATTAAAATTAAAATTGATTAGAATGGATAGAAAAATAGACACTAGAGAAGGAGCAGCAAGTACAGCAATGTTAGGTTTCATAGTATAGAACATAATAGAATATAGAGCAAAATTAAGATTGCATGAGTTCATCTAAAAATATTCAATGGCCGTGCCAAATTTCTCCATATTAAATACCAAAAATGGTTTCCTCTAAAGTAAAAAAAAAGTATAATGACCCTTAAGTAGACCACTAGTCCTTCAACCTAGAGGCAAGGGATGCTTCTCTACTTCTATATATTGGCTGTGGTTTACATCAGAGTTTTGAAAAACAATACAATTTCAACATTCTGAGAACAAAACACAGGAATATATTAGTGCTTAATAATTTAAGAGCAATTGAGACATATAGTAAACTTCTGGGAACTATCTGGGCAAATGGGTTACACTTCTTAATTAATTTTGCTCCATAACATAACTTAATTCAAGCATCTACAGCAAGTCTTTTTTTTATAATCTATATAAAAACATTCAGAGTATCCCTGGTTTCCCAAACAGTTAACAGTTTGATCGATCATTTCTAGGAGAAAGATTTAGTGCAGTGGTGGGATTCAAAATATTTTACTACTGGTTCTGTGGGCGTGGCTTGTGGGCATGGCATGGCATGGTGGGCATGGCAGGGGAAGAATACTGTAAAATCTCCATTCCCTCCCCACTTCAGGTGAAGATTACTGCAAAATCCCCATTTCCTCCTGATCAGCTGGGACTCGGAAGGCAGAGAATAGATGAAGGTGGGCAAGTCAGAGGTAGTATTTACTGGTTCTCTGAACTATTGAAAATTTCCACTACCAGTTCTCCAGAACTGGTCAGAACCTGCTGAATATCACCTCTGGTTTAGTGTCTACATAACAGTGCAATATTTTGTATGAACACAGGAAGCTGTCTTAAACTGTCAGATGTTTAGTTGATTGAACAATAGTGTTGCCTTCATTGAATGTCAACAGCTCTCCAAGGTTTCGGAGGTATGGTAGCTTCTCCCAATCCTACCTTGAGATGCCCCATGTTGACTGTGAAACATTCTCCACATAGTTTTGCACACTTTCATACATTCTCCAAACCTTTCCTTTCATCTCAGTGGGAAGCTACCACTCATTTCATTAGGCTTTGTCCAGGCAGTATCATTAGCTAGCAAGCTATTAAACTCCATAATCCCATGCTGAAGGCGTTAGTGCATCTTATATCAAGGCAATTAGAAGCTGCAGTTTTCAAGGACCCTTCAAGTCAAAGAAGCCAACATAAATTTAGTCACTTGTAGTGGCAGCTCGAGATGAAATATGCTTTGGGGTAAGATTCATGCTATTACCTTAGCACATTCTGAAATAAATCCATAGCTAGCATGAGATGGTGCCCAGTCAGGATCCCCTTTCCCATTCTACTGAACAAATACTCTCAATGTATTTTAGCTTGCAGTACATTCAGTTTGCTAAACTAGCTCTCTAAATATTCCAGAATAAAAATGTCCATTCCTGATATTTATTTATATGTTTCTTTAAAATGTCCTCTAATGTTAATTACCATTCAAGGGAGCTTACCTTTTCACTGTCAATATGGGCAACATCTTTGGCTTCAGGATCTTCCTCCCACAATGGAGCTCCTTCAGGATCCTTTAGAAAGGCAACCAGTGACTAGAAGAGAAGACATAGCCCTTTAATCACAACTACAATAGATCTGTCAAATGTTGTCTTGGTCTTTCAGGCACCATAAATAGAAATATTTGGCTTGCTTTTCCAGTGAAGATTTTTAAGGAGCTCTGTTCCCTGATATGTTTCTTTTTAAAAACAGATTCAGAGTATTGAACCCAAACATGGCATTTTCACTAATTTTTTTAGAAGAATACATTAGGGTTAGGTTGCCTGCCTAGTATACCACCCATCTCATGTAAGTGACTCTGGGCAGTTTACAATTAAAAAATAATAAAAAATAGAAAAGCTACTAGTCACTATAGGCTAATCCTTTCAATTGAAACTTGAAAATCCAATGTGCACATGGCCCCTGTGCATGTGCTCTGCCCCCACGCATGCACAGCAAAGATCTGACGACTAGCTGGCTGGTGGGAGGCACACGCGCATGCACAGCGGAACTGAACTGGAGCGATGGCTTGTGTGCCCAGAGAGAGGGCGCTGTGTGCCACTTGTGGCATGGGTGAAATAGATTCACCATCACGTCTATAGGCCATTACCTTGTGAGACTGTTCTGAGAAAAAGGATGAAGGATCGTAAACCTCTATAGTTCCATGGTGGAAAACTAAGATAAAAATTGAATGTTGTACAACAGAAATATTTGGTTACTGAAAGACTACAAATTGTCCAATGTACTAGAATAAAACTTGACTATTTCTTATAAACTGAGCATTAAGTGGGACTTCAGTCTCACTAGCCTATATCTCAAGATCAATGTATATGTTTTATTACAGACTTAGCATATACATCTTTCTCTATATATGAGAAATTAAAAATTAAATTAAACGTTCCATCATTTATTTATTAGATCTATGTTCCAATTTTCATTTAGGAGTTCAATATGATGTACTGAGCACTATGTGAGGTGTCTATTAAGAAGAATACCTATAGGACATAAGAGAGTCACAAGTTTTTTCTAAAAAAAAACATAGACGCCATGGCCAAGTATTCTCTGTATATCTATTCAGTGAACCATAAAATCATGAAAACAGATGGGAATTAGCAATTGTAGAAAATGGTAGAATAGGAAGGTTATGTTTGCTTCAAAATAAGATGTGGTTTGGCTCCTTTACCTATCTTGTTTGAATGTATGATATTTTGGGTCTGTAAATTTTGCTTGAATTTAGGGTGTGATGTTTGATTTATCTGTATTTTATGACCAGCATGCCTATTCTTTGGATGATGTGTGCAATCTATGTTACTCATCTTAATTTTCTAGCAACGGATGACTGACATATGGTGATGGAAAGTTTATTTGTATATTCTGAGACTCACTGGCCTGCCTTTGTGGAAGTGCATTTTTTGTAAGTGATCACACCATTCTGTAAGCCTGTCCACAATACACGTGCAAGGTTCCAAATGTTACTCAGTCCCCCAAAACAGTGTGGGGTGGGAAGGAATGGTGCTGTTTCAATCCAATGTATACAAAGTATGACAAGTTACAATGGCTTCCTTTTGTCAAGGTTCCGAGTAATGAAACCAACTAATGCAGCAATTCTGAGACTTTCAGCTTTCTCAGAAAACAGTTTTATTGACTACTTTCATTCATGTCGAAATTTGAGAAAGCTGAATGTCTCGGAGTTGCTCAATTGGTTGGGTTCATTACTTGGAACCTTGACACCTTCCTCCCTCCCTCTTTCCTTCCCTCTTTTACAAACAAAAACTATGTTCTGAGTATCGTTCATGTGAATGCAGGTAGTCCCATCCAGTTATTTAGATGCACTGCACACACCCTTTGGCTTTCTCTGCTTATTCTCAGCTTTATCAGTATAAATTTTCCTTCAGGCAGTCCTGAGGGACAGGGAGGAACTAATCTTTCAAGTGTTAAAGAAACTGGCTGCATAATTTAGCTTCAGAAAATCCTGCATACCAAATCCATGTGCTAGATCTAGGATCTTTAACACAAAGGCCACAAACATTTCTCTTGGGACTCCAGCCTTCTTGATTATTTTAAATAAATCCCCCTTTAATGTAAAAATAACTGGATATCTAGCATGTTGCAAAATTCCCTGTATTCAATATATACAGAACTGAAAAATATTTCATTCCTGGAGTTACAGCAGAAGAGGCAACTTGTTGCTATTTTCTCAGTTTATTATTATTCTCTGGTACTTAAACTCATTTAAAAAACAACGGGACATCTAAAGCCAAGGTAGTTTCTACAATCCAAGGTTTATAAAGCAAGCTACAAGCTGAGGAATTAAGAAAAAAAAGCTGTACAATTCCTTTCTAATCTGACTAAGAGATATGACTAGGATGGGACAACTACCGTATATAAAACATTTCGATTTTGTGATTTCTTTCCTTTATTAGCAAGTCTGCATGTGATAATATCATAGCCTTATGGATATTTGCTCTTACAGTCACATCCACTTCAACAGCGTTTCCTCAAATATGAAAAGAAGCTCAGACTACATATGTTTTTTCCCATAAGCTAATTATACTTATAAGCCCCATGATTTGTTGTTGATAATTGGGCCACTGAACTTTATTAGCATGCATTCTGTTTCAGCTAAACCATTACATTCAGAAAATTTAAATTCTCTATCAGATTGCCAATGTAAAAAGGGGTAGTTTTTATGTGTAGAAAACAATAAAGACTCAACACAGATTCATATAACTGTGATTGTAGGCGAGTTTCTCACAGCCCTGACCTTACTAATGGGAGTCAAAGCACTGAGTACCTATCTTACTGAGTTTAATGAGGTAAAGGTAACATCTCTTTCACCTTCCATCAAATTGGTTCTACAGTCTAATAATCTAGGTTTATCACAACTTCTAGAGCTCGTTTTGGGTAACTTAAGAAAAGGGAACACTGCTTAAGAAATCATTTTCAAAAACCTAGAAGAAAGCTTATGCATTCATTCAGAGGTAACTGATGAATGTTTTTGAGAGGAATCTCCACTCCTCTTAGGCATAATCTTAACATGTGTATAAAACACCACGCTGGGCTGCAGCCCAAGAAAGAAAATATGTTTAAAATACAAAAGAGCATATGTGGAGAGCTTTGTTTCTTCTTGCTGATTTGAAACAGCATAGACAAATTAAAAGCACGAGCACTAAGAGCAGGATGGCTGAAGAGAATTCTCTTCAGAGGGAGAGATATTTCAAAGTAAAATAGAAGTTTGATCCTAGAGTAAATCATATAAAACAAATTACATTTTCTAAGCAATCTCTGCTGAGTTATTGAAATAACTGTTTTTGTCTCCCTGTTACTGATAAATATACAAATTGTGAGCCTGAAGGCAGGGAATTGTTGCTTTAAAATTGGTAATCACAAACACAACTGAAGATTCTAATGTAAGTTTGAATGTCTTTTATCGATAAAATAGACAATATTTTCTCTGGAGCCTAATTTTTAAAGTCTTCAATGTTTTATTTATGAATAAGAACCTGTTATCACTGAATAAGCTTTCCCTAATATCCAAATATATGTGGACTGCAATGTTCAGAATTCCAGTAATCTCAAAGAACAGCAGGTTGCAGAGAGCTGACGTAAAAGATTGTAAGAAAAACAGAATGCGTTGAAATCAGAAAAGGTGACTGCTGAGATATTTTTGTTTTTCTCCACATATACAGAATAAAAAAGAGAGGAACTTTAGCATATTGCCCAGCTCCATCATGCAGAACGCAGATTAAACCTTTTTGTTCAAAATCAAACAAATTTTCAGGCTAGAATATTATGTAAATTGAATAAGCTTCACTTAATCTGCAGAATCTTTCTCTCCATGAATAAAATTTGAGATTCAAAAGTTAACAATATAGATATTGGTTGCTTAGCATCAGCAGGATGAGACAGCTTTAAGGTTCAAAGAATTCTTCTACTCAAACAGCAGTGGCAAGATTTCACCATGGGTGAGATATAAAAGAAATGACTCCTGGTAGGCATAACTGTATATAATTTTGCAGATGTGGCCATCCACACGATTTAACAGTTGTTATGGAGTCTAGATAATTATTTCAGGAAGGTTCATTCTTATTTCTGTTGAACAATCATTAAAAACATTCTGCATGCTACTTATAGCCAAAGAAATGTTGGAAGCTTGTTTCAAGTGCCAGATTAGTAGTCCCTGTATATTTCTTTTCAGATTTATTTTTTCATCACCTTGATTTAGGCAAAACACTAGTGAAGCAGCTTCTATCAGTTCCATCAAGAGACAAGTTTTGGATTGCTTTTATTTTTAAGGATCTGTCAACAAAACTTGTAGACTTTGTTCTGGACCTGGAGGATAGCTGTATTAGTTGAGGAAAAGGCTATATCTAAGCACTAAGTAGTCCCTACGTGGCTTTTGCCTAGCTAGTAAAGAAGTTCTTTTTGATTTTGCTGGGTTGGGTATTTCTCCTCCAGAGTTGCATGGTTAGGTCCCAGCATATGTTATGTTTATATTTTAGAATATAAGTAGTCCTTGCTTAATGAATGAATATTCAGCATTCAGCTTCCATTCCAGGTTATGGTTACACCAAATGAGCTCAGTCCCCATGTTCACATGATCAAAATTCAAGTGCTTGGCAGCCCACCCGCATACTGCAGGGGCACGTCAATTCTCTAAACTTACATATCTCATCTCTGATCTTTTGGCTACCCTACACAAAAACCTAACACCTCTGCACTGCACAGGGTCTGCTGCACACAACTGATTGTCACCATTTTCTGGCTCACTAGGCTCTCTTTTCAAGGCTGCTTCTGCTTTTCTCCAAAAAGCACATGTAGTTCTTGCAATGCTTCAGAAAGCCTTAAAGAAAGCTTCTGAGGCTTCACAAAGCCCTGCAAGAAGGCTACACATACATTCTTCGAACTGCATGCATCATTTGTAATGGTATGTGGGAATGGTATGCCTCTTTGGAGATGGGGTGGAGATGCTGCCTAGGGAGAAGTTAGATATAAAGAGAGCTTAGCCCGCAGCTGTACAGCGGGCAGCACAAATGGTTCAAGAGGGTTAAGACAATCCCTAGGTCCTTGGGTTGTGAAGGAGATGGAAGAGAATTGTACTTTCAGACTTGCAAGAGTCTATTAATGTACCTTTAGAGCAGAGTAGAATTGGCTTATTTGATCAGGTTTTATGTCAGATCTTTCTGGTAAAACTGACATCGTTTTTGTGATGCTTTGGAAAGTCTTCAGAAAGCAGCAGGAAGAAGTTCTTCCTCCTGTCTTCCAAGGTCATTTCCACATACCATTAGAGCCTACCTTGATAGAAAGAGATGATCACTCAACATGAAGTCTACTGCCAGACAGGAAGTTTAGAATTGCTGCCTGGTCCAAATGAGCAGCATGAAAACGATTCTCTTCTCCCTATAGGAACCACTGGGATAGGTCTATGTCATTCATGCTGGCATAGGAGGCATGCTGCGGGGTCCAAAGGCTTGAGTAGTTTGGCTGGAGGGATCCAGGAGAAGAGCCTTCTCTCCCATTGTACCTGTCGTCTGGAATATCTTGTCCCCAGAGTTGGGTTGGCCCCAACCCTCCTGATCTTCTATAAGAGACCAAAGACCTGGCTCTGCCAGTTGGGTTGGGGCTCCAATGGGGGAGCATCACAGTGGGGGTTGATCGATTAACAACAGATCCCACCTCTCTCCCACCCTGGTCTTGCCCTTCCCATCTTTTAATTTGGCTGCTATAGTGTTTTATTAATGCTTTTATCTTTGTTCAGTTTTTATTTTCTATGATTGTAAGCTGTCCAAATAAGGTAAGATGGGTGGCCAAAATTTTTATAAATAAATAAATAATAAATAAATAAATAAATAAATAGTAAGAAAGAAAGTAATGTGGCAAGTATGCTAATAGGAGGGTGCTTCAAAATATGCTAACCATATCGTGAATTCCTACCTGTTTTCATATACACAAAAAACTATGCTGAAAAACCATACACTTGTTATGTTTTTAGATCCATACATCATTTTTACCAAACCTATTCAATGACAAAATCAGAGTGCTAAAAATATTAATGCATTGGAGTATCATAATTATTTAAAAATAGTTTAAAAGTTCAAAGGGTAACAGCTTTAGTTCTTGCTTGAGAGAATAAAATAGAACCCATAGAGATTTGAGCCATTCCATGGCAATCTGTTTCATTGTTCTATACCTCTTACTCTTAGGAAACCTCTCCTGATGCCAATTAAAAACTACTTTATTGTAATTTTTTGTCCCATTTTCTGGAACAACTCTGAACAATTCTGCTCCATTTGCTAGTCCTTCAGATATTTGAAGGTAGCTATCATGCTCCCCATAGTCTTTACTTCTGCAGATTAAGAACATACTATATTTCTAAATATTCCTGACAATTTTTTTCCTTCCAGGCCCTTTTAATCTTGCTCAGTTTCCTTCAGATGTGTTTCAGTTTATCAGTGTCCTTTTTAAAATACAATACCCCAAATGGGATGCAGTATTCCAGGTATCATATGACAAGTACAGTGGCTTTTCTTGATCCTGAGGCTATTCCTCCGTATATTCAGTCTAGGTAGCATTGGCTTTTATGCAACTGCATAAAACTGTTGCCTCATGTTCAGACTATGATCCACTAAGAGAGGGGTCCCTCAACTCCTGGTCCACGACTTATTGGGAACTGGGGTGTGTTATTGGCGGGCAAGTTCCCAAAGCTCCTTTTGTGCAAGCAGCAGGCAAGTGCATGAAACCATCCCTCCCTGCTGCCACCACTGCTGGTCCACAGATCCAGAAAGGTTGAGGACCCCTGCATCAAGGCACCCAGATTTTTTTCTGCATGTGCTGCTGCTCATAATGAAATAGGATTGCATTACTATAATACCTACTGATATCTCTCTTCTTCCAGGAATTAATCAATTCCCCTTTTAAAGCTATCTGAAGTTTATGCGTATGAAGTAATTTATTCTGTCTGCTCTGAATCCAACAAATGTTTGCAAAAGCAAGCACCCGCTCTGTTCTGTTTACGCACTTTGCAATTTTATAAGCTGCCTTAATGTTCCCCCTTGGTTAACCTTATTTTTCTCAGTATAAAGGAGAATAAATACTTCAGTTGCCCCTCACAAAGCTATTTCTGTAGCCTCTGTATGCTCTTTTCTGCACCTGCTCTACCTTTTAAATGTTTGAAAAATTAGGTAGAACATTTCAGAAAAACATAGAAAAACTGAAGGCAGAAAAAGACCTAGTGGTTCGTCTATTATTTTTTTTTTAATTGTCAGATGATGGACATGTGTTTATACTAAGCATGTTTAAACACCATTACTGATCACCAAACAGTATCTCCACTAGAAGTTGGTTCCAAACCTCCACTACTCTTTCTGTGAAGCAATACTTTCTAACATTACTTTTGAACTTCCCTCCTGCCAGTTTGGAGTTATTGCCCCTGAGCTCTTAATTTTTGCTTCATGTTGAAAATACGGCTTTCTAGAACTTTATTCACACCCTTAATATATGTAATGGTTTCAATCATATCTTCTGTCCTCCAGGCTGTATATACTCTGTTCCTCCAATCTCTCCTGATATGATTTTGTTCCTCAGACCTTGTACTATTTTTGTTGCCCATCTCTGGACTTGCTCAATCTTGTCAATATCTTTTTTTAAAGTGAGATCTACAAAACTGGACACAGCATTCCAAGTGGCTAATACCCTATTTGATGATATTAAAGGTAAAGGTTCCCCTCACACATATGTGCTAGTCGTTCCCAACTCTAAGGGGCGGTGCTCATCTCTGTTTCAAAGTCGAAGAGCCAGCGCTGTCCGAAGACGTCTCCTTGGTCATGTGGCCAGCCTGACTAAATGCCGAAACTGCACGGAACACTGTTACCTTCCCACTAAAGGTGGTTCCTATTTTTCTACTTGCATTTTTACATGCTTTCGAACTGTTAAGTTGGCAGAAGCTGGGATAACTAATAGGAGCTTACTCCATTATGCAATACTAGGGATTCGAACCACCGAACTGCTGATCTTTCTGATCAACAAGCTCAGCATCTTAGCCACTGAGCCACCTAATATGGTGGTATTAGGACCTCCTTTTTCCTCTTGGTGATCCCTTTAGTGATGCCTTTCAGATTTTTTTTTTTTTCAGAATTTCAAGGATAGCTACATTACAGAGGCTTAACGTATTCAAACATGGAACCTTTCCCATGCTGATAATCTGGGCTCCCATGCTAAATAAAATGGATTCATATAAATTCATAGCCTAAAGTTGTCCTGGGACATTTGGAGAACTTCTGGAGGCCATGGTAAAAATCTGGGGTTACATTTTTACAAGGTAAATTCAACTGAGCTAAGCAGTGGACCCAAGTAGCAGAATTCTTTAAAGTATCCATATCTTTACCATATCAGTATGGTAAATTCTCATTTAGCGATCAGAATTTGGACCAGCAATTCAATCCTTAAGTAAAGAGGTCATTAAGTGAAAATGTAACTGTATTTATGATCTTACTTCAGCTTCCCTTTGCTTTACAGACCTACAAAGGTAATAAATGCAAAAATTGGTCACAAAGTTACTTTTTTTATCTGTCATAACTGAGAATGATCACTAACCAAGGACTATCTATATGTCTCCTGAAATAATTGCAGAGGCAGAACCAATTGAAGTTTATACGCCGCCTGCGTTTTCTTTGTGAATTATTTTATTTCTTAATGCTGCTACTGTGCTAGGTCCAAATTTAGAAGTCACTGGAGGCACTCAACCTTTTTCTGTAGAGAAAGAAGACAACCTGTGCTAAATTACTATTCCATCTTGATCCTCACTATTTGCCTACTTGGAACTGGGAACCATAAGCACAACTAAAAGCCAAAAGTCTCTAAATTTTGGCAATGGAGTCACCTACTAGGCAAAAGCCTCAGCAAATGGGCAAACACACTTGCCTCTGACAATGGCTCTAACCCCAGAGATGGAGCTTCTTTAACCTGGTCTATTTTCTGATGTCCTCTAGAGGCCATTTTTCTCTGAAGTTCTTGCTTTGTGTAAATCCTATTAAGGCCAGGCAGGAAAGAGAAGGAAAACAATGGTTAGGGAGGAAGGCCACTTTACCCATTCTAGACTAAAGGCAACATCTCTGTGAGTTTAATCTATGTCTCTAATGAGATCTTGAAAAAGGCCATTTCATCTCTCTTTTAATCTTGTATCACAACAGATGAAAAAAATAAAATAAAAAGATGAGTATTTTTTCCCAATCACTCTCAGTTTCATGCTATTAGATATAGTCTGGCATAAAAGGGAATTTACAGCAAAACCAAGATCTTCTCATTAAAAACAATCACAATAACCATCCTCTCCCTTTGTTAGCAGATTGCAACGAAGCTGCAATTTAGCATTAACTCAATCTAGTTAATCACACATAGATTCACAGGATGTTTAGCATGCATATGTACAGGAGATTTGAGACCTTTAGGTCACTCAAGCAGCTGTTTACAAAATGTACCACCTCTCTCCCATCCAAAAATAAAGCTGCATATATTAACATCTGTTCTACATCCGAAAACAGCCTTTCTTTTCCAAAAGGTTTGGAAAACAACTGTAAATTTACCTTCAGTGTAAATGCTCTGTTATATTCAGTGTGAAATGCACCATCTCTGTAAAGAAAAACAGTAATTAATTTTAGCAACACCATTAGAAAATCACACAACTCTTTATTCTGGCCAGACTAAATGAACTTTTTGTCATTTTGCAAGCCTGTGCAAAACAGAACAATGAAAAACAAGTTTTGGAAGCAAACAGGTCTCTAATGGGCAATCTCTTCCATAAGCCTTAATGAGACAATTTACCATAGACCAGGTTTAGGGAGTGGCAGATACCCAAGGGAACTTCCATTAACAATGCACTGCTCTGTTTAGGCAGCTTAATCCCCACCAAACAAAAGCAGACATGTGCTCAAGTCCTCTGAAATCAATGAACTGATAAAATACTTTCAACTTATTCAGGAAATATTGGTAGAGACCACCTTACTGAAATGAATCAAATAGGCAGTTCAAAGTAACTCCTAATGTGTTCGTATTAGTTTCTGAATCCTTTTTCCAAACATAACTGATTTTTTAAAACACTAGTCAAGATCATATTGACATGATTTTCCCTATTTCTTTCACACGGGATTTTAAAAAAAGAGATACCGTATTTTTCAGGACTGTGTCCTTTTTCCTCAAAAAAAGAGGGTGAAAATCTGTGTACGTCTTATACACTGAATACAGCATTTTTGGCCTCCTGAAACCCTGCCCCCTTTGCAAAAATGGCCATGCATAGCCTTTAGGAGGCTTCCAGAGTTCTCCTGGTGGCTGGGGAGGGCAAAATGAGCGAAAAACAGGCTGTTTTTTGCTCATTTTTGCCCCCCGCCCAGCATCCAGGAGTGCTCTATAAGCCTCCTAAAGGCTATGCACATCCTTTTTTTCTGACAAAAAAGGGCCCGTTTTTTGGGAGGTCTGCAGAGTGCAAAAACTTTTTTTTAAAATTTTCCTCTTCAAAATCTTGGTGTGTCTTATACTCCAGTGTGTCTAATAGTCTGAAAAATATGGTAATTTCCAGAAATAACTTTGACCCGCTATTACTGCTGCTCATACTGGAATAAAAAATATTATGTTATTGATCTGTAACACATTTTTATTGAGGCAGTTCCTGCAACAAACCTTTGTTTTCATAACAAAAATCTCTAATAATAAATATACGTACACATGGAGCCAGCTGTTTATAATTCTACTTGCCATCTCACTATAGAAAAGAGAGAGATGACAGCAAAAATGATGAGGCCTGCCTACTTATGATGCATGCATTTTTTAGAGTGAAAGAACTTGGTCTTGTGCTAGCTGATCAGCTCCAAATTCTGAATGAAGCTTGGCCATCTACTTATTCCTGTTCTTGCTGAGCATTTTGTCCTGAACATGGAAGTGAGTCCATGAGTATGAGAGATAGCTGAGGTTGATTAGCAGATAAATCAAAATTGCCAGGCTACAACTTGCTCCAAGAAATATGAAACAAGCTAAAACTCTGCATGCATCTTTAATTAGACAATAAAGAACTAACACTCGGTAGGGAAATATTTAAGGAATTGTAAGCCTCTGCCCTGGTGACAAACATTGAGTCCTGCTTCTTGTAATGGAAGACTGAATCAGACTCAAGAAGACTAACTTGAGATAGTGAGAACAATCAACCAATGGAACAGCTTGCCTTCAGAAGTTGTGAGAACTTCATCACTGGAAGCTTTCAAGAAGAGACTGGACTGCCATCTGTCAAAAATGGTGTAGGCTCTGCTTTGGTGGGGAGTTGGACTAGGTGAATACAAGGTCACTTCCAACTCTGTTAATCTGTATCTGTATATCTTGGAATTCCTGTTCAAGGAAGCGTAACTTATGAAAACCACAGTTGTCACTCTTCTGTGCTAAGGAAATGACCTCTACTCAACAGCAATGACACCTGGAGCTTCAAGAACAATGCAAAGCAACCTAACGTTAGTTAGAACAATTGATCAGTGGAACAATTTGCCTCCAGAAGTTGTTAATGCTCTAATACTGGAAGTTTTAAAGAAGATATTGGATAACCATTTGTCTGAAGTGGTGTATGGTTTCATGCCTAGGCAGTGGGTTGGACTAGAAGACCGCCAAGGTCCCTTCCAACTCTGTTATTCTGAACTATGAATGGGGAGGTACACAAAATATGAATGTATAGTTTAGCTTGGCAAGTTGGCTGAAAGACATTGAAACAAAGTTTTCCCCACCTGAAGTGGGAAATTGTCGCCTGTATTTGATAGGACTCCAACTTTTAGCAAATGCACAGATTACTCAAGCTCCCATTCCAGCACCTGAGTTCCCTCACAGACATACACAATACACAAACACAGAGGGTCAAACTCAACCTTGGGAATAATTCAAGCCAATCTGGGGCTGACCAGGACATTAAAAAATTATATAGCATTCAATGTAGAAATCAGACTTGTATCTATTATATACAGTCATCTAGATCAGTGTTTTTCAACCACTGTGCCGTGGCACACTAGTGTGCCGTGACATAGTGTAAGGTGTGCCGTGGGAAAAACACCCGCCGGGTGTTTTTGCCTCGGGACATCTCTGTGTCCCGAAAGTTGCTTTCGGGACACAGGGATGCCTCTATTAAGTCCCTGCGGCCCCACGTTTACTTTAAAAACGCGGGGACCGCCAGGAGGTAGCGCACGCAGGGACGTCAGCCATACACTGTATGGCTGAAGGCTGTATGTCTGTGGGGGAACTATACTGCACCTAATGTGGGGGGACTATACTGCACCTAATGTGGGGGGACTATACTGGGCCTAATGTGGGGGAACTATACTGGACCTAATGTGGGGGACTATACTGGACCTAATGTGGGGGAATTACAACCTAATGTTGGGGAACTACAACCTAATGTGGGGGTAACTATACTGCCAACGTAATGTGGGGGGAAATAAGATATATGCAAGATAAGATATATGCAGTGTGCATAGGAATAATTTCTTTTTGTTTATTTGATTCCTATTCAAGAGAATTACTTTATATATAGTCAATATAGGCACAGAGTTAAATTTTTTTAACATTTTCTAATGGTGGTGTGCCTCGTGATTTTTTTCATGAAAAAAGTGTGCCTTTGCACAAAAAAGGTTGAAAAACACTGATCTAGATTGAGCATTTTAAAATCATATTAATATGCACAAGACAGTTAAGCAAAGATGTTGAACTCTCATGGAAATCAGCAAGAGAAACCGATTCAACTTCAGTGAGAATTTAACTAGTTTATTGCAAGCAACCTTGGACATTTTGCCAGCATGGGTTTTAACCCTCAAAAATGTAATGCCACTGGCTGTCAAAATGTGGAGGAAGAAGAAACTAAAATACAAATATTCAGTGAAATAACCACTACCTTAATGAGCAAGATTATTCATACATGGTACAGGCTACTAGCTTATTCTGATCTAGACTTAAAGCTACCCAAAGTCATTGAGAGCGAGTTGGGTGGCCATATAAATTTTCTTAACTAAATACATGAATAAATATACATTACTCTGTATAGGATTGTATTGTGCAACAAGGTCATTCTCAAAGCCATGGAGGACCCTAGCAATTTCAACGTAATATCCACTAACCCACTCATGTACATACTTGTAGTGTAGTAATTCTATCCCTTTCTCTTTCAAACCAGGATCAACCTTCATCTTCTTGCATAGTTTTCGGCTTTCTGAATCACTACAAGAGATAAATGAAAATATTTTATTTTTAATAAAGTGTTAGTATCATATTACAATCAACTATAAGCATATTATTCTACTTTAGCAGCTATATTTAAAGTGCCCAAATATTTAGATCAAATAAAAATCCACATTAAAGATCAAAGTTTCAGTTTTATATTGAGGTAGATAATAGAAACTGGGCGTTTCAGCATTTGGATTATAATATTTCCTTCATAGAGAAGTTAAAGCCATTCTATTTCTATATACTTTAATGGTAGCAGTTGTGATTCTTTCAACATGCTTTAATGTTTTCTGATTCTAATTTTATGATGTAAAAGCTTTAAATTAATTTTTCATTGTTGTTTGGTTGTTCTTCAACTTGGCTACCTGCCAGGCAGAAAATTCAATTTGTGAATTTGAAATCACATTAGAGCCTGAAGAAAATACAGCATTTAGAATTCACGATAAAGGTAAAGTTAAAGGTTCCCCTTACACATATATGCTGGTCGTTCCTGACTCTAGTGGGCGCTGCTCATCTCTGTTTCAAAACCAAAGAACCAGCGTTGTCCAAAGATGCCTCCGTGGTCATGTGGCCAGCTTGACTAAATGCCAGCCTCCCAGCCTCCAGGAACACTTTGCAGGCCTCCCAAACGCTCTGCACGTCCATTTTTGTGAAGGGGGCAGGGTTTCAGGAGGCCACAAATGCTGTATTCAGTGTATAAAATGCACCCAGATTTTCATCCTCTTTTTTTGGGGGGGGAAGTGCATATTATACTCCAAAAAATATGGTAAATCAGTTCAATAAGCCGTATTTTTCTTGCCCCTGTTTTTTTACAGCATCATTATTTAGTTTAATGTCTCAATATTATTGCAGAGCTATCTCTTTCCTTCAACCCAGCTTTGCCTTTATTTTTATTTTTTCTCTCTCTGTAGCTTTGCTATTTTTACTGCTAGAAGGAAGAAAGGTACCTGTAATACGTGTATGGGCATTTAATGAAAGTGATGTGTGAGACAGAACAGTTAGTATATGCAATGTAGATTAATCAATTTTACAAATGGGGGGCCTCCTTGTACTGAGACTTAATTCTAAATAGTGATTGTTTCAATTAACTGGGATGGAATTTCTGGCAAATATACCTACACACATACAAGCACACAAATATTTCTGACATTCACTCACATTCAGACGGGGAAATTCTAGGATTGTTTTTAGTTGAAGTTGGCAAGGTAAAGAAGCTGGAGGTTGCTCAGCATATTTATTTTTATTTTTCTGTGATTTACTTCCAGATAAGCTTTCCAAGAAGTGTTATAGAATGAAAATACCACTATTGGGAAAGCCCTACCACAGATGCAGTGGACATATGCAAGTAAAAACATATGAAAATACATAATGATGTATATGGAAATCAGATGCAACTAGATCTAACTAACTAGATTTTCCAAATCTTAGACCAAGGATTTCTACTTTTTTATACAGTAATTTTATTAAAGATTATAATTATAACAATCAAAACTAATACAATATGAAAAAATAAAAGAAAAAGATGCAGAAATAAAAACAAATAGAAAAGGAAAAATAAACAAAAATACATATGTGAGTTCTCATCTTCATCACAAGTATAAACAATTTTAGTAACGTCTCACCTTATGTTAAAATACAACAAATGATCTCTTCTTCCCATATCCTATTTTTTACCTATAAACAAATACATAACGCCTCATTGTTTTGCTCATGATGTCAGCAAAAGTCCATGAATGGTTACCAGAAACAATAATGTATCTATTTTAACTCAGATCAAATAAACCCACTTTATATTCATTCCCTTTATTTCTAATAATCTTTAGTCCCTCCAAATCACGTCCTAGAACTTGATTTATTTTTTCTTTCTACTTTTCACAAAATTCTTCAAACCTTAACAATCCTCTTTTGTAAATCCAGTGAAAGAAAATTATTCAGCTCAATCTCTTGATCTGTTTGTATTTCCCTTTTAATTATTAAAACATCAATCATTTTTGTATGTCCAGTATAGCATCTTCCATATCATTCTTGTAGATGTCCACTTTCAACTGAGTCTTATCAGGTAGAAACTGCTCCTATTCTGTATCAACTTTTACATACACTCTATGTATAGAGACAGACTTTTAAAATGGACTTCTAGAGTCCATTGTTCAAAAAATATTCCTGTTAAAATATTTTGTTTCATTCTGTAACTGTAAGTTGTGATTAAGTGTTCTTTTTCTTTAATTTAAATATTTAATTCCTTCTAGATTCCTCCAGTGTCCAATTTTTAAAATCTTATTTTTGTTTAATTCAAAACAAAAGCATTTCCATATGGGATTTTTTATAATTAATTCCAAAATCCAATTTTAAATTTATCTGGACCATTAGTTAATTTATAACTTTCTAAAATCCAGGTTTTAATCACCCTTTAGCTGTTTATCCCCCCCCCGCCATTTTTTTAAAAAGTTCTGAAACCTAAAACTTCTTTCACTGAAGATTGAAGGAAACTCACCTGGTGCTATATAACTTGTTGACCCAAATGTTCCTAATAGCATAAAAATAATTTCTGAAAGTATTAGAAAAGGAAATATGTGAATTGAACGTCCTTTCAAAGGCACTGATTGAGGTTTGAGCATGATTCTTTTCTTGTCTCTTAACCAGCTGGAGACCACTGCCTGGAATACTTGGAGGCAAGTCCTCTCCTTGTCAAGGGAGGAATTATTGCTCACCTACTTCTTGCCATTTCTTCAATCCACTTTTTCTAGTTCTATCGATATTTTAAACTAAAATGATCCTAAATTTCAGCAATTCTGAAGCAAAGCTATAAACGTTCACATTTGTCAGAAAGTAAATATGAAAGTTCTGTCATAATCATTCTACACATGTTATTTATCAAACACAGGTGTTAGAGTAGTCTCTCATTTTTAAATCTGGAATAGAGATTCCAGTACATGGAAATCGTATGTTAAAAAGATTGCTTCCTCCAAAATACATAAAAGGATGTAACAGAAATGTTCAAGATTGGGTCCAACCAAAGCTAGTTCTGAGTAAAAAGCAAAAGCAATTATAATAGATTTCAACACTCAGTTTGACCCTTAGAAAACTAGCTGACAAATGAGTACTTAGGAGTTCAATTGCTGAGGGTTCAGCCAACAGCAATTTTAAACAAGAGAAATAAGAACTAATCAGCAAAAAACTGATTTTAAAGAGGTTTCTATTTCAGTAAAATAGCCAAAATAAATACGGTGCATGTTTGTATATGTGTGTGTATGCATACACACATATTTTAAATGATGTGTGTGTGTGTCTGTGTGTATTATACATACAAATATTTAAATAGCTCACATTACAAATATATTAATGAATGCATTAGTTATATAAAAATGGTTACAAAGGGAAATTGCTGTTAGAGGCTTACCTCACAAATATATTGTGAAGCTCTCTGTACTTTTTGTTATTTTTTTTTAAGTTGTATAATCCTGTTTGCATAAGAAAATCTGTCTTGTGAAGAAAAATTAAAGCAGCATGATATCTAGCACTTAAATACAGAGAAGTGGGGGGGAAATAGGGAGAGATTAAAAGAAATTAAAGATTCCCTTGAGCTGAGTTCAACTCCTAGTGATTACTGTACTTGAACACATTTGTGTAGTTTTCATAACAACGTGTAGTAGGGCTTTTGGGCTTTCCTACTTACCCTACACCCCTACTGTTCTTTGGTGGGACCAAGTACTATTTAGGCCAGATCTGGGCATTCTGTGGCCCTTTGGCTGTTTGGCCTGTGGTGTCAGTGGTAGCGGCACCAGCTCTATTGGTTTGGTCCCCAATAACAATTCGTGTTTCACGTGTGGCCCCTTGGGAAAATTAATTGCCCACTCCTGATCTAGGCCTAGTCCCATTGAGCTTCCCAGCCCAGCCCTAATTGGCTTCTTCTGTAGTGCATGTTAAAAATTTGTAAGCTTTTATTCAAGAAAGATGGCACACTTATATTTCTAAAGCACAGTATGACAGATGTAGCAACTATCTTAGCGGTTTTTCATTTCTTTCATACACAATAATACATGATTCTTAGCAGCAGAAATTGAAAGCGTTCTTGAAGTGTCAATATTCAGTTTCAGTATCCTATAAAAATGTGTTTTCAAATAAACATTCAAGACACAAATGAAAAAAATGAGCATTGTTATCACTTAGCCTAATAAGAAACATTAACGGATAAGATATGATTGCAAATGTATGGAACACTTAATTAATGCTAACAGTTGGAGCTTTATTTTAGAGTGGATGTAAATAAGATATAATTCCAGAAATTAGAACATCTTTTTTAGAAGCGGAGATATGTCTTCACTGGCTTGCTGGATAAAAAATTATGTTTGTTATTCCAATAAGAAAAGGGAAATAAAAAATAGCACTACTACAAAATATAACTAAATTCTATTTTGATGTCATTTAGTTAAGAGATGCTACCTTTATTTTTTTACATTGAAAAACTGATCTTATGGATTCTTGTCCTATTATTTGCATTACTAATATACCAGAATTGCAGCCCTTCAAAGAATCTGAAATAGATTAGCAACACAATCAATAGTTGTAGTTACAAGGAAGAAAAAATATGTAATGAAAATGTGTTATTTTACATGTAGGTACATTTTATGCCAAAAATGTTTATATGTACTGACTTTTTGTAGATAAACAGCTATTTAAGGATAAATCCTGGTCACTATCAAATTCTTGTTAAGAATGGTGACCACATAGACCAGTAAGGAATGTACAAGTAGTCCTACACTTACAATCATTCATTTACTGACTTTTTGAAGTTACAATAGCACTAAAAGAAGTGACATAACTAGCACTGATGATGTTATCCAGTTTGGGTAATAAAACATCTGCAAGAAAACAACCAAGCTCAGAAACCATCAAGACCCCACATTTCAACCCTGAGATACAAATGTTCTCCTTTATTGGTGACTTATCACAATTTTTCACACTTACAACTATTGCAGCATCCCCATCATCACATGATCAAAATTCGGATGCTTGGCAACTGGCTCATATTTAAGATGGTTGCAATGTTGTGTTTTGGAGTCGTGTTTTGTGACCTTCTGTGACCTTCTGAAGACAAATTCACTTAACATCTGTGTTACTAACTTAACAACTGCAGTGATTCACTTAATAAGTGTGGAAAGAAAAGTCATAAAATGGGAGGTGGGGGCAAAACCCACTTAACAACTGTCTGACTCAGCAATGGAAATTTTGGCCAAATTGTGGTCAAAAGTGCAACTGCACTACATTAACCAGACTGAAAACAATACAAGGTGGCAAGAGAAAGAGGATTAATAGCAGGTCCAAGACTATTTCAGCAACTTGTCTCCAAACATTTTTGGAGTCTGGTTTCAAGAGCCCAGAAAAAAGAATAAAAGGAAAAAAAATATGTTGAAAGTGCTGAGCATGCATCCACACTTGAGAAATGTGAAATTGATTGGATCCCTTTTTTTAAAAAAATGCTGGGTGACTTTCATAATCGGCTTTTGCTGCTGCTGGCATTCCTGTTAATTCTCTTGACATTTTCAAGCTGTCTCCTTGCAAATGTGAAGAATGAACAACAATAAATTAACACTATGCAACTGATAAGATAGGAGAGCTAGGGTAAGAAGAAAGCTCACTATATACCCTGCAGATGGTAGTCACTCTGATTGGGAAAAATGTAACATGCAGCAATGCATAATAATCAGCTCTCTAGCATGCAAAGGCATTAGCATTGTACTAACGAGCAAAATGCTAAGACTCATTTCTTTACTTAAAGATAAATGCTTTTACCAATGAAACAAACTTTCCATCTTGCCAATGGTTTGCCTAACAGATTGTATGGTTGTCAGAAGAACAAGCATACACTGGGAAATCTGCCCAAAGTCTGGATTCTACAAAGTTGCACCCAACATTGTTAGTCCATATAGATTTTAAGTATAAGATCAGACTCACTTCCAAAATCATAATGCACCATACAAAACTACCACATTGATTTCCTGTAAAGTCTTAGGAATTTCACAGAGTTGAAAAAAAAAAGAAACCATTTATATAGCCCTCCGATCCTCAAACTATGGCCCTTGGGTAGGATATGGCCCGCGGAGTGGTGGAATTCAGCCCCACCCCTCACCATCGGCCTTATCTTCCAGCGAGCATCCACTCCAGCTGCACTTCTGGTTAATTATTTCACTGGTTGAGCTGCACTTCTTATCACACCACTGCTGCCAAGGTAAGGCTGAAGGGTGCTGGGGAGGACCAACTGACTAAGGTGTGATCTCACCAGTGCAGCCACATGATCCAGGGCCAGTGGGTGAGGAGGGGAGGGGCTGCTGCTGGCTTGAAATCAGCTCTGCTACCAGCTTGTAAAGTAGTGCTTTAAAAGTCTTTAAAAATGCTTTAAAAACATCCTTTGAGGATGTTTTTCACAGTCATATGATCCAGGGCCAGTGGGTGATAGGGGAAGGGCAAGTACAGCAAGGAAAAGGCAACATGGATTGCTAAATTGGCCACCCCCACCCAGTCATATGACCTAGCCATGCCCACCCAGCCGGTCCATTCTACCCCCCCCCCCAACAGTCTGAGGGACCATGAATCACCACCATGTTTAAAAAGTTTGAGAACACCTAATACAAACTGTTAGGTCATCTCATGAAGAAGATCTGCAGCCACCACTATTATTGTTAGATTGGGTAATGGATAGGCATACACACTCTTTATTGAGTACAACAAGTGAGAACAATCCAGCAAAGGTTGAGTCTGACAGCAACCTTTTTATAGGGAGCTGTCAGACCCTTCGACCAATAGGATTAAACCTCTGTTCTCGCTGAAACAGAGGACCTTGGTGGAAACCACTGCAGTTAGAACTAATATCTAACAATTATAATATCAATAAGATATGGAATTTTCAGCATACAGGGCCTACTCTCCACCTAACCACCAAAATTTTAAATAATGTGCCTTGCCAATTGAAAGACACACAGGTAACATTTGACTTACAACTACAATTAAGCCCAAAATTTCCATGGCTAAGTCAGCCAGAAATGAAGCCAAAGCTCTCATTGCTTCTTGGACAAGAGGGTTAGAGTAAGCCTGTGATCAATTAAGTGTAACTTAATTTGTGTAAGATAAGAACTTGGATAAGAACTTTATACTTGGACTTATGAGCAAAATATTTATAAACAGTTTGGAATATAACCTGTTTATAAGAAAGGGACTAACTACGGTATATGGAAACATTTCCTCCTTTGGCTACTTTTTATGAACAAAAGCATTCCTATCCAAAATTAGAGTTTTGCTCTCAAGGCAGAATATAGGCCTTGTCTGTTTTCACCCAATTATGACTATTCTTTAAAAAATTGAAAGGAGGAAAAAAATCATACATAATTGCACATACCATCTAAGTTCAAACAATTTGTGTTCCCAGGTCCACTAGGATAATATTTCATTAAAGCAAGAGGTAAAGTTTTGGAAAAATCATTTTACCCTGCATCTCAAATAAAAATATAAAGAGTCTAACAAATACTTTGAACATGCAGTGAAAAATCAAGAATCATACAAGCTAATTGGCCAAAAACCAATTTCTGTTTTAGTTATAGATAGAAATGGCAAAAATATGCCCCTTTACTGGATCAGTTCCAAAATATATCCTTTTGTATTTTGTATTCAAAAGAATCTTTTCATCCACAGAATTATTCCTTTGGCACTTGCACAAGTATTTATAACACCCCAGTAGTTCTTGTCCTACTGTTCATGGATGCTTGGATCTTACTATTCTCAGCTGAAATCACAACCAAAGTAACTTAAAGAGAGAATATATAGAAATTTTAAGGGGCATAAAACAGATCTACAGCCTTTTCCTCTCATATTCTTCATCGGCATTTCAATAAGCATGCTTAGATTTTTGGCAAATCACCGAGAAATGTATGAATGTGAGAAAGAAAGTACATTTGTTGATTCAGCGAACATGGAATATTTTCTGCATTGTATTGAAAGTTGGTTGTCAAATGTAATAACAGCAATATATGATAGTAAAGCATATGTGAAAACAAATGTTAGTGAATGGTTTGATGTTAAGAAAGAACGTGTGATATTTGATAGATTTATAGATATAAGATATACGTCCTCAACTTACGACCATTCATTCAGCAACCATTTTAAATTACAACAGTTCTGAGCAAATGAAAGTTACAATCAGTCCTTAGGAGTTCTATTTATCACTATCTGGACTCTTGGGACCCAATTTATAGTTATGTCCAGTTGCAGTATCCTGGGGTCACATGATTGCCATTTACAACTTCCCTGCTAACGCTGCCACCTGCGTACCCTCATAAACCTCTGTGTACCCTCCCTGAGCCTTCCCAAATCTTGAACTCAATCTCCCACCTGGAAGCAACCACCCCAAGCCAAATTGCACATCCACACATACCCTCTCCCATCCAGGAGCAGCCCATTAGCCTGCTTTTCAGCCTGCTTGCTAACCACCTGAGACATGCAAATTCCTGATGGCTTTCCTACTGACTTTGCATGTGGAAGCCAGTGGGAAGTAACAAGGAGGTCTTTGCCTAACAAATGTTATGATTCAGTTCATTATGGCAAGATGTTTGAGAGACATGAATATTCATGTACTTTTGTATTCAGACAATGATGTGCTGTTGGTTTAGACTTTGAATGAACTGTACTGCAATGGGTAAAGCTTTAAAAACCAATGTATCAAGGACTAGGAGAGCTGTATGATAGAGGGAAAAGAAGAAACTACACACTGTGGCATTTATCATCTAATTCCATCACTGTTCTGTCCCCAGGTCCACTGGGGGATTATTTGAGCAGGACAAAGAAAGCAGGCTGAAATGAAAGGGAAGAAAGAAATATCATACGTAACAACAATTCTTTTGGTATTCTTTTGATATTTTTACTGCAACGCTAGAAAAAGAAGTTATCATCTTATCAAGCTTCTCTTCCAGGGAATATTTGGTGAATACCCCCCCCCTTTTTATTTTGAATCATGATGAAATACAAGCCGACATTCTGTTTTCTGCTCTGAGAATGCTTTTGGATTTCAGCCAGCTTCAGCCTCACAACAAGCTCCTCTCTCTCGTACTATGGAGAGGATAAGGAAGACTATAAAAGCTCTTTGGCTAGCGGAGAACATCCATTCAGGTGAGAGGAGGTAGCCCTTGACAGACTCTATAAAAACTCTTTCTTTTCAAATAATGCTTTTCTGCTTAGTTGCACTAGAAAAACACAGGTAGCTTTTACAAAGGGTTAACAGAGACATCAAAGCAGTACAAGTCTGAAAATGAGGTCAAGTAACTGACTGAAATGATGTGGGTTCTACTTCTTTCTTCCTTTCTTTCTCAGGTAGACTTCAGCGTGTATAGAGAAAACTGGGATGTAATTTCCATTCATTCTTAGGGCTATAAATAATAATAGTTTTAAAAGAATAAGGCAGGGTAAATGAAAGCATAGACACATACCTTTGATGCCTGTCAGATTCAATGTCCTTTTTTAAAAAAAAAATTATTTAACTTAAAAATAGCCGCTGACGTGCTTTAAAAGCAAATCACCAGACTCAACTTTATCTTTATTTATACAAATGTCTTGGGATCCATGTACATCTTACAGAGGTTCTTCAAAAATAGCAATGGGGAGTGAAAGAAACCCTCAAGGGATTTCTGGTCCCAAGAATTCAGTATAAAGAAGGAAAATTATACAAGCGCTCCAGTTAGGTAAACCAAAAGGAGTCCATCACTGCTCTTAATGCCACACTAGTTAAGTGGGAAAGGGGCCAGTTCTCAGAGCCTGCCCATCACTAATATTACAAAAAATACCACAAGATTGGAAAAAAAAACATTTTTCAAGCCAAGGCCACAGGTGGAAGGAAAATGCCAAAGACACTTGGTGTGAGAGTGTATGGGAGACTGGGAAAATAATAGAAAAGAGAGGAGACATAATCACACAGTGATTTTTTTTCCTCAGCTTTTTTTCCCTTGCAGATATTTCATTACCCAACTAGGTAACCTCATCAGAAGCAGACTCTGATACAGCTCATCTTATAAAAGGCAACTCAGCCCAGTGAAATGGAAGAAAACCCAAGAAGAATCATTCAGAGAACCTTACTACAAATGAATGGTAGTGGGGGTGGACGTCATACTTCAAATCCAGGCCATAAGTCCCTTTTTTGATGTGAATAGTTAAGTGACCAGAAGTTGAGGACTACCTGTATATATGTACATTAAAGTCATTAAACATCCCTTACTGAAGTTAGTGCAGTTCTTGTTTCCTTGGTCATGCCCAATTGAGTGGGCCTGATATAGAGACAGAGATACTCTGTACTCTTGAGGCCATAACTATGATGTGATGTACATTATGTGACAGGGCCCTTCCTTACCACTTGAAGCCATGAAGCAGATACATCAAAATTCAACATACTATGAGGACTTCTCAAGCTGGAAGTACTTTGCCTCTTATTCTGGAAGAAGGAGCTTCTGAGCATTCCCAGAAAGCCTTAGGAAGTCCTTGAAGCAGCATCACACCAAGCCTTTGTTGCAGTTGTTTTGCAGTGGTGGTGGTGGTGGTGGTGGTGGTGGTGGTGGTGGTGGTGGTGGAGGAGGAGGAGGAGGAGGAGGAGGAGGAGGAGGAGGAGGAGGAGGAGGAGATCAACAGCAGTTAACTCAACATTTATTATTCCACTATCCTGTAAACTAGCAATTTCACCGGGAATTTAAGTAGCAGTTTTTGTTGATTAAACTCATTTATTTGGCTCTGCAAAAGAGAGTACAAGCACACCATATAGCTCACTCAAGCACAACTCTTTCCTGCAGTTCAATACCTGTTTAATAAGCTAGCAGAGGCTGGTTCTGTGATGCTTGGAAGAACATTTAGAGACTATTGCCTTAAATAAGAGACTATTGTAATTTTTCCTCTTAAACTTAAAATAATCTGCCAGAACAAGTTCTTTGAAAAGACTGACATTACCATCCGCTACATTCTTACAACCGCTCTAGTTGCAGGACATGTATTAAACAGAAGCTACAGAATTGTGCTAGCAACATTAAAAATATATCAGTTCCTGCTCTAGCTGCAGAGACGCCTTTGGTGTGCTTATGATTGCTTCCTAATTGTGCAATGGCAGCTGCCACTAATGGAAGTGGTAATAAATCATATTTATATGGAGCCTTATAGGCAAATTATTTCAGGACGGTTGCAATCCCCTGAGACAACCTTAATTTGAAGGAGGAGGGGTGAGAGAGGGAATGACACTCAGGAACTGCCAGGACAGCTTGCAAGGCTTTTCCCCACCAAAGAGCAATGAGCATCCTCAATACAATAATGGTCTCTTGCTTCCATGTTGTCAGACTTCACCAAGCTTGGAAATAAAGTATTCAGAAACTCAAATTCACATTCAGAAGCAGTAGTAACCATGCAGCTTGATACTGCTAGGTCAGTTGCTTTACTGCAGACAAAAAATAAGTCATATATATGATCTGTCTTATGTAGAACACCAAAATACACACACACACACACACACACACACACACACACACACACACAGTGTATATGTCTGTGTTTGTGTATGCATGCATGTCTGTGTAAGAAAGAAAACCCCAGAGTTTAGACCTTTTCCTCCCACTCTTTTGTGTCAATGGACCTCTCACTATTCTTTTCTCAGCCTTGAAAGCTGGAGACGTTGACCTGAAAAGTGTGGATTCTCATCTCACCTGTTTCTGCTTTTAACATGTCGATAAAATCTACACCTGATTCTTAACCCAAGATCCAACCAGTAAAGAGAAAATGTCTATGAGGAATAGGAAGAAAAAACAGTCTGAAATCTATGAGTCATCTCCATGCTGTCAAGCTTTGGATTTCAATGTGGTGATACTGAAACACATGTAAAAATGATTTGAAGGAGAAATGTTGATAGACAAAACATTATACAGGTGAGGGGACAAGGAAGGCAAACAAGAAAAAAGATGGAGATGTGACTTTTTCTTGCTTTGCTTAATCTATAGTAAAGTGTAAATACACAAAAAGGAAATAACTACATTTTGTTTTGCAACATTTCTTATCTTTCCCAGTTTCATATATTTATGAAATTGTATTTTCTTGCATTCTTGTATTTCAGAAATAGGAACAAGAGAGGAGCACGTGTGGTGAAATTTCTCACTGAACTTAAGTAACAGTTTGGTCTAGTGGTTAAGGCACGAGGCTTGAAACTAGGAGACTGAGTTCTAGTTCTGTCTTAGATACGAACACCAGCTGGGTAACTTTGGATAGTCACTCTCTCTCACCCCAACCCATTGGGTTTTGTTGTGGGGGACATTGGAGGAGAAGGAAAGAGTACTTGACATGTTTGCCATCTTGAGTTATTTATAAAAATAATAAAGGCGGAATAAAAAAAACCTAAACCTAAATACCTCAGTATATTGAGCTCTACTTATTTTAATAAGAGATATTTGTACTTTATTTTAAGACAGAAAAAGGAATGGAAGCAGGGTAGGAACAAACAATTGGAATACTTTTTCTTTTAGTAAAATTAAACTCAAGCAGGCCCCTAGAGATAAATCAGCTTCACTTATGAAAATAATCATAAACGCCTTCTCTGAAACACTTTATGCTCCTACCATTAGAGTGACACATCTTTCAGTGTAAAACACTGAATTATTATTTTTTATTTTTTTAAATCCTGCTTTTCTCATCTATAAATTCAGCATTAAAACTGTCATTATGAACCCTCGTAAATTCCAACACTGAACTCTGGCATAACTAAAAAGGTAGTAAATTATGAAGTGACATGCCAAGCAAGTGTACTTCAGTGAGCCTAGTAAGCAATTGAGAGTACATTGCAGAAACTCAAAAGGCTATGCATGGCAAGTAAAGAATGTTTATTGTACTGCAGGACTGAAATCATTTCAAATAGTAGGTTCTTTTTTTGAGAGTTAAAGTTCTCCAACTTTCAAGGCTGAAAAAAAGGAAGCTACAATGGAAGAATAGACAGGTAGTCCAGAATTACAGAGCTAATGTCAGGAAAGCAAAAGGTCAGAATGAGCCAAGGTTAATGAGGGATGCTATTAACAGGGATTTACTGTCTGAACCCTTATATGTCTGACAGACCTTGAAGACATGATGAAATATCACATGACTGAAAAACAGAAAAAGAGAAAACAGAAGTTTCATCAAGCAATAGACCTTTTAATCTGACAGTAATACTTTAGGATTTTCTAGAGATGATCATAAAGATAATTCTTTAAGCATCTTGGGGGAAAATGAGGTAATTATTGGATATCAGAATGGATTTGTCAAGAACAAACCTTGCCAGACTAATTATATCTCATTTTTTAATAGATTGTGAAATGCAATAGCCAGGATCTAACTTGATTTCAGCGAAGTCTTAGTGCCTCATCACACACCACTTAAAACCTAGCTAACTGTGGGCTGAACAGCATGATAATTAGATCCATAAGTGGCTGGAAAACTATTCTTAAAGTGCTCATCAATGGCTCCCCAACAAATTGGGCAAAGGTGTCAAACGGATGTAGTATCAGCCTCAGGATTTTTATTGTAATATTTTCATTGATGCTTTGAATGAAGAGGTGCTGGGATGTTTATCAAATTTGCAGATGACATAAAAATTAGGTAAGATTGGCTAATACCCTACAAGAAATAAAATTCAAAATGATTTTGACAGTTCCAAAAGAAGATAATATATGTAACTAAGGCTTGAACTATGGAGTGTTTGGTGTTCTCTGAGTTTGGCATTTGCTCGCGGATATTTTATTATCCAACTATGGATCACACTAACATCATTAGTGTGAGCGACTGTAAGATTTGCTGCCTATTTATATGCAGTAGATTTCCCTGCCAGTTTTGGTGTGATCCATAGTTGGATAATCTTGATAAATTAAATAGACAGAAAGTCACAAAGTAGAATTTAACAGAGACAGGTATAAAATCCTTCAGAAAGAAAACAACAAAAATGAAAAGTATAAAATGGATGATATCTGACTAAGTACTAATATTGGCTGGTTATCATACTGGTGAAAAAGATATTGGAATGGTATTGATTGTGAACGGAATATGTCTACAGGAATCTTCAACTTAAAAATATAATAGGGCATGCTGGGAATACAGAATACAAAAATGGAAGGGACCTTGGATGTCTTCTAGTCTAACCTATTTGACTTACATGTCTTTTCATTGTTAAAACATTCCTCTTTTAATTATATATTATGACTGTAAGTCATGATGATCATAAAGCAGGACACCCACACAACTGTCTGATTTTATGAACTTTTTTGTGATGGTTGTTAATCAAATACGTGGTCATTAAGCAAACCCATTTTTTTTTGCAGGCTGGTTTTACTGAAAACTGGAAGTAAAAGCTGTAGAATGCTGTCACATGACCACAGGATGCTACAAATAGGCATCCACCTGGGGTGTAATTGTCAGAACTGGGTGTAAGCACCCCAGTTCAAACAGTTGTTAAGTAATCAACCATAAGTTGAGGACTTCCTGCAAAGTGTAAAATGGTTAAAAAATGGCAAACTTAATTTTAGGTTGCATGAATAAAATTACAATATCTAATCCATGGGAAGTCACTGTTCTACTGTGTTTGTCATTCATCAGACTCACTTTAAGCATTGTGGCCAGTTCTGGCTACAATATTTTTAAGAATGATTCAGGGAATTGGAAAAAAAGGCACAAGGCTTACTACTTTGCACAATCCCCTGCAGCACCTCAGAACCCTGTAAAAACCCATCGATTCCTAAGCCAATGGATCAGTCACCCCAGAAACTGTCAACAAAGTTTCTGGAATCCAAATAAACCTTCTGTCAGGGTTCCAAATAGCATCCAAAAATAAATCAGAGTCCAAGGCAAGGTAGTGCTCAAAGTTCCAATTTATTAAGAGAGCCATATTGGCACATCTGGGAAAACCCATATCTGAAAACTTCCCAGTTTTCTCCACCAAGTTGAAAGTTCAAGATCTTGCCCCCACACCCACAAGTCCACCACATGGTTCAATCTCTCACTGCCATGCCCTCAGTTCCACCCATCCAATTCCGGGCAGGTGCAGAGGTGCAAAGACAAAGGATGACCTTGGCTTTCTAGAAAGAATTTTGTTGTGTCTACATAGTATGTGACTCCTTACAATCCCCCTTTCTATTTTCCCACAATAGAAAATGCATAGAAGAATAATAGAAAGCGTGGCAGGCGAAAGACACAAAAGAAAAGATGACTGCAGGCCTGACATCTTCTTTCCTTGCAGCCAATCAGCCTCCATTTATTTCCAGCACCTTTCCCCTGGCTTGGAACTGAACCAGATTTTTCCAACACTAGAAACTAGGTCTTCATAATCTCTGTGAAGTGATCCAATGAGCTAGATATATTTAACTTTGAAAAACAGAAGCAGAAAGATAGCATCCTTCAAATACCTAAAAGACCAGATCCCTTCTCATTTTTTTCTCTCACTCAACAGTGCAGAATATGGAACAATGGATGAGGAAACCCAATTTTGACTGTAAGTTAGAAAAAAGTAGCCTAATGATAAGAGCAATACAGAAAGTCCTCTCTTATAAAGTACAAGTGAGACCGGCAAATCCATTGCAAAGTACTGCAGCCACTAAGCAGAAAATCATGTGACTGTGATGGGCTTTCCATTTAGTTAAGTGAAATCACCAGGGTCATTAAGCAAGACATCACGGTCATTAAGCGAGATTTTAATTAATCATTAAAATCATTAATTTTAGACTAATTGTCAGGTGTAAGAAATCAGGATCATACATGAAATTCTAATTCAGAAGATTTATTGTTCAAGACTATAAACAAGAATCTAGTCAACTAACGATCTGTAGTAAATTGGTGCTAGATAAGAGAGAACTGAATTCAAAGGGGGCTGGCCGGCCTTGGATTGCTTGTGGGAATGGAATGACTCCAGACTGAATACTCTCTTAACTCCACTTCCAGGCTCTGCCTCTTCTTCTCCTATAATAATGTAGGGAAATATCAACTTTCCTACTACAGATTCTAGCATATTAAGATTGGGAAAAAACATACTTATGATGGAGAAATTATACCATCACTTTCAGTGTTTAAGGTAAAGGGATCGACAATCAGGATATTTTTTTAAAAAGAGATACAACTTTACCCCCATGTAAAAACAAATTGCAAGGAGAAAAACTGAATCTTTAATAAAACTCTAAATATTAACACACAAAATATTGTAAGATATTCTGTATACCTAGAACAATTTATGAAACAAAGCAAGAAGCTAATTCCATCTCTTATTTCTTCTGTATAATATCTCAGTAACTACCGTATATACTCGAGTATAGGCCGACCCGAATATAAGCCGAGGCACCTAATTTTACCACAAAAAACTGGAAAAGTTATTGACTCGAGTATAAGCCTAGGGTGGGAAATGCAGCAGCTACCGGTAAATTTCAAAAATAAAAATAGATACCAATAATGTTTTTGAATATTTATTTCAAAGAAAAACAGTAAACTAGCGGTGTATTCAATGAAATACTTCACTCACCTCATGATGCTGATGTCCCGCTGTGATGATGATGTCCCGTGCAGCCGCGGGAGCGATGTCCCGCCTCCTATGAGACACGGCACAGTGATTCCTATCATTGGATCACTGTACCAGAGGAGGTGGGACATCGCTATGTGGCTGCTTGCCATAACAAGGAGGAGGTGGGACATCGTTGCAGAGCGGCAGGAGGGGGAGGAAGGGGAATCGTAAGACAGCCCTGCATTACATTAGAACATGAGGAGGGGGGATGGTGCGGTGCGCGCTGCGCGGCAAACTGACACAGAGGGAGGGGAAACTCACAGGGGCACTGGGCCATTCACGAGTGTCACCCAGCGGCATGGCCCCGCCCCTTTTTCTCCTCCATTTCGGGCAAATTTTTCACTGACTCGAGTATAAGCCGAGGCGGCTTTTTTCAGCCCAAAAAGTGGGCTGAAAAACTAGGCTTATACTCGAGTATATACAGTAGTTAAATATTGCAACTTGTAATTGTACATTTACAAAATCTATGCTTTCTGAATATTTTAGATTGTGACTTCCATAATTTCTAACTATTAGCAAAGTTTGCTGGAAGCCTAAACATAATAGAAAAAAGCCCCATGTGTATAACAGCAGAGATAATAGAATCCAAATATATTTTAACAATAATTTTAATAAAGATTCATTGTATAAATGTAATAAAAAGCAGAAAATTAAAAAGAAAAAGTGCAAAAAGAAAAGAAAGAAGTAACTTTGTTCCAGCAAACAACTTTAACAGCTTATCACTATCTCTTAAAATACAACCAATAATCTCTTCCTGCAGTATCTTACCCCATTCGCTATAAACACATCTTTAAAACCTCATTATCCATCCTAATGGCAAAAGTCCATTAGGGGTTACCAGAAATAACAACCTATCTATTGTAAATGTGATTTAATAAAACCATGAATTCCTTCCTTTTACATTTATATATCATATTTATCATTACATATCCTTCAAACCTCATCATTCAAATCTAGTCAGTAAAAGTCAAATAAAGGTTATACAACTATTTTAACCTTAATCAAATAAATTTAAAATACAGCAAATAAACTATTTCCATTATAATTCTTAGGTACAAACAAAACCTTAATACATCATTATCTAATTCTTGTCAGAAAAATCCTTTAAAAATTTCCAGAAATAGCAGCTATTTTAACCTTGGTCAAATAAATCAACCTTATATTCCTTGCCCTTACTCCAAACAAATGGTCTTTAATCCCTTCAAATAGTGTCCCAACAATTGGTTGGTTTCTTTTCATTTTCTCTTTATGTCCTCTTACAAAATTTCTGATAACATCTAATATAGAAATGTTATCCATGAAACTCCTCTGGTCTATTATTTATATGTCCTTTTTAGTTATCAAAACATCAGTCAATTTAATTTGAATATTCAATGTTTTATCTTTTTCCATATCATTCTCCTAGTCTGTCATTTTTAAGTGCATTTTTGAATCAACTTCAGTCTTGTCCAGAAAAACTTGTTTCTCTTTCATAGTCTATCAATGATAGAAGGAATCTCTACAACTAACTTCCGAGTCCATTGTTCACAAATATGTCTCAATGCATTCATTATTAAAAGATTATTAAAAGATTTTGCTCCATTCTATATTATCAGATTGAGTTTAAATTCTTCCTCAACGAATTATCTTTTTTTTCATTACTAAGTGAACATTTCCTTAACTAAGCAATGCAATTTGGGGAAAAAAATTCTGCAAATAGAATCTTAATTTTTTTTACAAAACAACTGATTTCTTCATTGGCCCTAAACCATGTCTTCCACAGTTTCAAGTAAGTAGTACAAAGAGGAACAAATACTTTTTCACTTTTTAAAATCAGTCCTATCCATAACTAGCACAAGTTACAACTTACCAGTTCAATTTTGTATGAATCTGAAAGTGGGTTAATTATAATTTACAGACAGCAGCATATGGCTGAAATTTTAGGGCTTTGAAGCTCAGAATGGCTGGGCCTCATTAGTATTTATATGTTAGACATGCAGGAAATCCAAGGGCTGGAGTTAGACTGCTATAAATAATAATAATAATAATAATAATTATTATTATTATTATTATTATTATTATTATTTCTGGAAAAAATAAAAGATAAAGTGGACAGTGAACAAACTTGGTTATGGTTAAAAACAGGTACATTAAAGAAAGAAACAGAGTCACTAATCCTGGCTGCGCAAGAACAAGCTATCCGCACAAATGCCATTAAGGCCAAAATCGAAAAATCCTCTGATGATGCCAAATGCAGACTTTGCAAAGAAGCTGACGAAACTGTTGATCACATACTCAGCTGCTGTAAAAAAATCGCGCAGACTGATTATAAATTGCGGCACAATTCAGTAGCACAAATGATCCATTGGAATTTGTGCAAAAATTATAATATTAAAACAGCAACAAACTGGTGGGAACATCAGCCTGAAAAAGTCACAGAAAATCAGATGGTCAAGATCTTGTGGGATTTCCGTATACAAACCGACAAAATACTGGCGCATAATACACCAGACATCACACTGGTTGAGAAAAATAAGGTCACAATCATAGACGTCGCAATACCAGGTGATAGCAGGGTCGCCGAGAAGGAACATGAAAAAATCGCAAGATACCAGGACTTAAAAATCGAAATTCAACGACTATGGCACAAACCAGCAGTGGTAATTCCAGTGGTAATTGGCACACTGGGTGCTATTCCAAAAGCACTGGAATTACATTTAAAACAGTTAAAAATTGACAAAATCACCATCAGTCAAATGCAAAAAGCCGCACTGCTTGGATCTGCACACATATTACGAAAATACGTTACGACGTCCTAGGCCCCTGGGTGGGGCCCGACTAGTAACCAATGCCAAATCCGGCGAAACAACTGGCCGCTGTGATACAATTGTATAATAATAATAATAATAATAATAATAATAATAATAATAATAATAATAATAATAATAATAATAATGGAGATATCATCATATGGTCTTCTCTGTCACTAGGTTCAAATGCTTTACCATCTCTGCCCTGGTTGGGGAAATCAAATCAGTTACATTTTATTATGCTGTGTGTTTTACCTGGTTTGGTTAAGCGATGTAATGTTTTTTGCTATCCAACTGTGCTGGTGGAGCAAAAAAGAATGTACTATTTCTGTCAGCAAACTTGTCCCTAGAAACTTCCAGAAGGACAGGTAAATGTTCTGCACAAAATGCAAAGAAAAACAGACGTCAGAAGCCAGATGTGTTTCTATAGAGTAACTTGGTAGTTCTTTTAAAAGACACTTGCCTTTTAATAAACTTTGTTAGTCAGAAAAGCTGTTACCATTCTTTCTGATAGTTTACCACCATAGAGTAATATGGCTCTTTTCCTATAAGCAATTTTTATAAAAAATTAAGACAATATTTTATTAATTCAACTTATAACAAGTAGTACTAGATTAGCAACCATTCAAAGTTACGATGGACCTCCCCAAAGCTACTTATCTGTCACGCTGAAGAAGTCAGGAACCAGAGTTGTTCAAATGGCTGCAAGTTTATTCTGTGCTACCTCTAAACAAGAATCTGAACTATTAACACTCTAGGCAAATTGGTAGTAAATAGCATCAATAGGTTGGACTTAGATCTTTGTGGGCATGAAGGTACTTGAGACTGATAATGCACTTGACCCCTCCCTCAGGTTCAGCCTGGTTATCTCCTACATCATGATCCATTTTCAAAGTTCCAATAGCCATGCCCACTCCTGCACTTGCATGATTGCATTTGGGACGCATGGCAACTGACTCTCATTTATGGCTATCAGCAGTGTCCCACAATTATGTCACTGCGATTTTTGGTGTTGTTTGCCTGTTTTTGGCATTTACGTCTGGTGAAAAAGGTTCACTTAAAGACCATGGTGTTCATTTAACGTTCACTGCAAAAGAAGATCAAAAAAATGGGTGTGGTCATGTGGTGACCTGCTTAATGGCTGCCATGACTTGCAACAGAACTCCAGGCTCAATTACGGTTTTAACCCGAGGCCTGCTTGTACAATGAATAAATAACTCAAGCTTCAGATTAATCATAAAAACATGATTCATTTATATAAAATGGTCTTTTAACATCTTCAATGGCTGGAAAGCAAACATGCATTGTAATAGCATGGTTCAGAAACCATTTCAGATGTTTGTAGAATATTTTTGTATGCAACCTTCATTATGGAGGTCTCACTAAAATAAGTTTCCAAAAACAAAAGCATTATAATAATGCCAAAACATAAGAAATAAAAAACTTTCCATAAATTGGAAAGAAGTCCAAATGAAGACAGGAACAGATTGATCTGAATGGAGTTAACAGATTTTCTTGCTTGATTTTATGGATTTTTGCTATTTGCTAACTGGGAGTATAAAAGAAAAGCTTTCAATAATTACAACACAACATCTGGGTCATTTTGGTTCTTTATTACATACATATACGTAGAGAGCGTAAAGTGTATAAAAATTTATGGAATTGCAATTACTACAGTAATTATATTGCCAGCCCTAATATTTAGCCTTCGGCTCATAATATTAATTTGATTCATAAGATCTTGTCAATTTTGAGCAAAATATACCCATCTTTCTCATAATTGACAAGCTACAAACAGTAGCTATCTTGAATCTCATCAGAAGTTATTAAAATGCCAACATCTGTTCTGCTAATCATTCTACATCAGATCCCTGGACAAGAGTCCTCTAATTAAAGTATGATGAAACCACAATAAAATGAAAGCATATCTGCCACATCAATTGTGGGTCTTTCTTTTTAAATGGAACCTACTTTGTCTTAATTATGCAAAATTCTCCCTCTGGCATTGTGGAGAAGGGAAAGGAGGAAACTGGCCACTTTTAAACATGTGTTTCTGTGACATTTCTCGGGTGGGGGGAAGTTTTTTTTTACCTCAAATGAACTTAATAATGCCATGCTATTTCAGTATCACCAACTAAAATCCCCAAATCTCAAATTTGGGAAGGGATGAAAAGGCAGATCACCATCCAGTAACACTGGTTACACTTTATGAGGCTTATATTTTATTGCTTTTTCTAGAACTGCCGACAACCACTTGCTATGAAACAAAACAGAATCAGAAAAAGGGAGATAAGTTCATTTTTAAGCATAAAAGCCTGCTTGAAATCAAAAAGATGGAAAAACGTAGAGGAAGCTACAGCCCCTTTTAATCTCTCCCTAGTGGAAGGAAAGAAGGGAAGGGCACCAGTGTTGAAAAAAGCCCCACTTTGCTGCTCTGCCACTGACTTCACTTTTACGCATGAGAGCATATTGCTCAACCAACACTAAGTGCCCTTGGGCACTTGACATTAAAAGTCTTGCACGCATGGGGGTTTTGTAACCTGGACAGTCTGCCATCCTTAACATTCAAAACATTTCTCTAGGCAGTACAAACAAGCTTATGAATGGTTAGTTTGGATTTTATTTTTATTTATTTATTGTAAATGTCTTCACTTTCTTTAGGAATAGAAAGATAGTTTCCCAAATAGGCCATATCTTTAGCCCAAGGATCTTCAAATTGGCAACTTTAAGATTTGTGGATTTAACTCCTAGAATTTCTCAGCTGGCCATGCTGGCTGGGGAATTCTGGGAGTTGAAGTCTACAGGTCATAATGTTGCAATGTTTCAAGACCCCTGTTCTAGCCTATTGGCACCATAGTCCTCTTTCAAAAAACTGTAAAAAAAAACAGTAACAGAATAAAGGAGGCATTTGGCCCAACTTCCCATTTCTCAAAGTTGCCAATCAACTTTTAGTTTATTAGAATTTTTTTAAAAAATACAAGCTTTGTAATTTTCTTTTTAAAGCCTAGAAGCCTTTTCTTTTGACAGGTGGCAATCAAAGGCATACTGTTACCAAGAGTAATTTGCAATTGAGCAGCTGAGTGCTGGACCATTCACTGGACCCCAAAGAAATGTCTCGAACCCCATTCCCCAAGTAAAATGAAATATCGCAAACTGCCATTTATTTTATCCAAAATGTTTACCATTGCTTTTCCCATTGGCACTCGGGTTGAGCGATGATAATAAGACAGAAAATATATCCATCAGTACAGATTAGGGTTAGCAATTAGAAGGCAGTGATAACTTTTATCTTCTATGAAGTGATCTATGCCCCTTTAATCTGACCAAGTTTCATCTTTTAGGAGCATATGCTACGATTCAGGTTAGATCCAATTCAGATATATTTATTTATTTGAGTTAATAAGCTACCTATCTCTAATGGACTTTGTAGAACAGTTCCTTTTGTCTGTTGTGCAATTGTATTAGCTGGTTGAGTGTGGCTTATTTTATTTAAAACATCTGTATAGCTGCCCATCCTAAAATCAGTTCTGAATAGCTTACAACTAATAAAACAATATAAAACCACCAATGTTAAATAAAAAAAAGAAAAACCTGATGCCACAACCATACTTTTCTGATTCAATATCCTCATCTCATCCTACCCCAGTGTTGAGGGACCAAAGTTACAACAGCACTGAAAAAACTGACTTATGACCATTTTTCACATTTATGACCATTGCAACCTCCCCATAGTCATGTGACCAAGATTTGGAAGCTTGGTAATTGGTTCATATTTATGACGGGTGCAGTCTCCCAGGGCCATGAGATCCCTTTTGCGATCATCTGACAAGCAAAGTCAATGGGGAAACCAGATTCACTTAACAACCGTGTTATTAATTTAATAACTGCAATGATTCACTAAACAAATTGGGAAGAAAAATCATAAAATAGGGAAAAACTCACTTAACAAATTTCTCACTGAACAACATAAATTTTGGGCTCAATTGTAAGTTGAGGACTACCTGTGTACAAATTAAATGCTATTGTTAAGCATGATGTCATGTGGTTGCCATTGGTTATCTCCTGATGGCTTCCCCACTAATTTTGCTCATTGGGATCAAAATGTGAAGGTCACAAATGGTAATCACATGACCATGGGAACTTGTGACATTGTATTTGTGGGCTGGTTTCCCGGACTGTAATCATGTGACTGTGAGGTTGCTGCAATCATCATATGTATTAATAAATAAATACCATTCGAGTGCCATTATAACTTTGAAGAGTGGTCATTAAGTGAGGACCATCTGAACTCTTTTACAAATAGAGCCATTCCCTACTCCAGAAAAAAATGGTATCTTTTTGAGGGTTATCCTATGATGTCATAGATGCAAAAAGTAAATAAATAAAATGAGCCACAATCTCAGTTTCTTATCTCCCAAATCTCATGCAATCTGGACAAATCTATTCACACAAAGTCAAGCAAAAGACATTTCAGAAAGCACTTATTGTGTAATGTCCAAGTGGAGATAACCTCATTCTCTTTGTGACAGAAGACACTGATTATTGGTGCAGCAGTCACGGTTAGAGTGCTTTCATGTTGCCTGTACTCCAAGTCAAGCATAACATGACAAGACTTTAACTTTCCAACTGTTTACTCAGGAGAAAGGCTTTAACAGAAATAACGTAGCATTTGCCATAAAATATTTTTGTTGAAAATTGAAAGGAAACATTTCTGCTTATAACTATTGCTTTATTACTTCTTGAACGTGTGTGTGTTGCAGCAAATATATACCGTATTTTTCAGAGTATAAGATGCACTGGAGTAAAAGACACACCAAGATTTTGAAGAGGCAAATTAAAAAAAAAGGTTTGCAGACCTCCCAAAAAATTTTTCATGAAAATTGGCACGTTTTTTGTCAAAAGAAAGGGCATGCATAGCCTTTAGGAGGCTTCCAGAGTGCTCCTGGGGGCTGGAGGTGCAAAAATGAGCAAAAAACAGCCCATTTTCCATTCATTTTTGCCCTTTCCAGTTCCCAGGAGCACTCTGGAAGGCTATGCATGGCCATTTTTGCCAAGGGGGTGGGGTTTCAGGAGCCAAAAATGCTGTATTCTGTGTATAAGATGCACCCAGATTTTCACCCTCTTTTTTGAGGGAAAAAGGTGCATCTTATACTCTGAAAAATACGGTAACTGGAGTAAAGGTAAAGGTAAAGTTTCCCTTTTCTAGTTATGTCTGACTCAAACAGGACGCCGTAATCACCTCCGTTTCTTAACTGAGAAAGCCAACCAGGGGTGGGTTCCGGCCGGCTTTACTGCTGGTTTGCTCATGTGCATGCGCTGGATGCACGCTGTGCGCGCATGCTTAGTTGAATTAAAATTGTTTTGCGCATGCACAGAACTAAAAAAAGATGGTGGCGGCATCAGCGGTGACCAGGGAACCAGTTCCAGTGCGTGGAACACTGTTTCCTTTCCACCAAAGTGGCATACTGTATAACTGGAGTACAGTTCATCAAATCTGTTTTTCCAGTTCTTTTGTTGCTTGAATTGTAAATATTCTGAAGGAAACAGTGAAGGAAAAGTGGCCGACATGGATAAAATTCAAGTAGCAGGTCATGCATTAAAGACTGCAGAACTGAAGTAGGTTCCTAGTCACTTCAGGGCCACCCCACCGTAATCTTTGGGAAATATTGAAAAGATTTATCACTGCCATCGTTTGAGATTTTCTTTTTAACTTCCCAATAGAGCGTATAACCTGCTTTCTTAGTTTTCTCCCAGTCAGGCCTAACTTCACATTGGTTTTTTTTTTTAGATTAGTCAAGTCTGTTAAGTGTTGCCACCTAGTTGATCAGCCCTGCACTGACCACGCTTAAATAATTTAAGAAAGAAACGGCAGAGGAATTGTCCTACTTTGGGAAAGGGCAGAAGGAGAAATTTGTAAAAACAAAACCCGGGGAAAAAAACGCATGTAAGCAAATTTAATGGTTGCTTACTGTTGTTTAGTAACGATAACTAAGTGGTAGGAATATAAGAATAGACTATTGAAGAAGGCTAGGATCAAGTGTGAGGGAATGGAATAATGAAATCTGATAAGTAACAGGCACAATATTGCTTTCCTCTCAAGACAGAATATTAACTGTAAGAAACAAAATATGGCCAATTCCTTAAAAGGCAAAGCTGTTATCGCTGCAGGAAGAGCAGGAAGCAGAAGCCCCAGCACAGCACGGCTGACAGCCTTGCCAACACCCACATTCCAGAAGAGGCTTTTTCTTCCTTTCAGAAATCCTTTTCAATACCATAATATGAAAAGACCAAAAAAAAAAGAAGAAGAAGAAGAAGAATTATGAGCTGCAGAGAACACAGCTGCCAAACAAAATGCTCCTTGTCAATATTTGTCAAACAAGTCAAGCTTTCACAAAAATACCTTCCCCCAAACTCCTGTGTAATCTACCGTGGAGTTACAGGGCGAGTTTCCAAGGGAAGAAATCTCTATGAAGCAATTGTGTAAGAATAGTGCGTCTGTGTGTGTGTGGGGGGGGGCATCCAGAAGTTTCTATAGTCTGCAACAAGTTGGACAGAACGAAGAAATCCAACTTGTGGGAAATTATGCATGCACGCACACATACGTGCACACTCACACAGAAACATAATGAACAAATTTGAGCACAGAGCTTTCCATTCAACAGTATTCTGAGAAATTGTTTCCAATAGGAAACCATCAATTCTAGGTCAATTTTGTTTATATTTTACACACACACACACACACACACACACACGATAGAGAGAGAGACAGACAGACAGACAGACAGACAGGGAGAGACAGGGAGAGAGAGAGAGACCCTTGTTTAATTTGGATGTTGTTTTTATTTACTAGGACGTATTCTGCAAAGCATCAATAGCAGAAACAAACTCAATCCATTTAATTTCTTCTGGAAGAATAGTAGTAGTTTCTGAGATCCAGCTACATCTCCTCTGAAGGTTTTATTCTCAAGTTAGAGTATTTCAAGTAGAAATATAATACAGTGATTTTGCTGAAGGGCATGCAATGACATTTGATTAGCGGCACAAAACATCAAATGCTGCCATGAGCACGGATCACAGAGAACCTGCCAAATACTTCCCATTTAATGTCATTTGGACAAAGGTTAATTTTTATTTAATTTATTTAATGTCTCTTAAAATAAATTATTTTTTATAGTACATAGCACAATTTTAACTAATAAAACATTTAAAAGACCTAACGTATCAACTCAAAAGAATGCAAATATCAAGATTAAAAGCATCACCAGACATAAAAGTTAAAAGACCTTAGCAGAACTAAAACAACTATTAAATTAAATAAGTAATTAAATAAGTATTTAAAGTATTTAAAATGCACAACATTGTCTGGCAGACCAGAATATTATTAGGTGGCACTGAATAATTAGAAACATGGGGGAATACTCCAGGGAGAGAGAGCTTTTCAACGATTGGAAACCCCCTCCCGCCCCAAAAATCTTACTTGCTACACTACTAGATTCAGAAATTAGGGAAACAATTGACTCATGAAGAGTTTCCAAGGATGAATTTAAGGGATTGAAAGACACATAGACAGACAAAATCTTAATCCCCAGGTTAAAAAAAAGAGGAGTCCCTGAGAATATTACTCTGCTAGTGTTTGCCAACTATAGGGGGCAGTGCTGATCTCTGTTTCAAAGTGATTGAGCCAGTGCTGTCCAAAGATATTTCCGCAGTCATGTGGCCAGCACTTCCCACCAAAATGGTACCTATGTACCTACTTGCATTTGCATGCTTTTGAATTGTAGGGTTGCAGGAACTGGGGCTCTTTTTTAATCTCCTGGATCCTCTTATGATTTGCACGCAACCAACCATTGCTCCCAAGTTACAATACATGACAAAGAACTGTAAATTAAATCAAATTGAATTTGAATGAAAATTACATGTTTGCTGTAACCCCCAGCATACCATTCAAAGACTAAATGTGAGCTTTGACCTCCAAAACTGCACTCCTGCTTTAAGAACATTCAAGCTATGTACCTGATTCTTCAGGGCAAGTTCAACTCTCTGTGGACATCTTGTCATGGGATATAAAGTACTGACCTCTGCTTTAACTGGACTGAACTTTAATTGAGCTGATGTAAGCACTCCACTGGAGTTGCCAAGCACTGGTCTTCCATCACCACAGTCTTACAAGGTTTTAAGTAGAAATACATTTTTACCTATTGATGATGGCCCAACTCCAAAACTTCGCAGTCAGCACTTACATGTAGGTATTTAATAACAAAAAGTACTGAAGTTCCCCAGACAAACAAACATTTAGCACTAAACCCCAATCTCACACTTCACATTCAGTCTGAATCTGAGTCTGAGTAGTTTATTTATATGCCGCCCTTTTCCCTGGGGGGACTCAGGGCGGCTTACAACTCGAAGGGGAGGGAAAACAAACAAATTCAGATTACTTAAAACAAATTCAGATTACTTAAAGTATGTCTCAGACATAGAACATGGATGATAATAATCTTTATTGCAATTTAAAGCTACACTGAATTTCTTCTCATAGATATCTGATTAGCCACTTGATCTGATTCAAAGTGGCTCTTAAATTCTCCCATGTTAACAATCCACATGTAAATGCAATCTGTGGCATGGGAGTGGATGGTGTGGCTTTAGAGGTTATTACGGCAAGACGGCAGAAATGGCATTCTAATAGAAGACTATTTTGTACTGTGATGTCACCGTCATTGTTTTTGACAACCACAATACAGATTTTTTTGACATCCCTGCTGAATACAATTGTCAAAGATTAGTGGGTAAGTCTAGGGAATTCACATAACAATATCAAAACTTTAGTTTAGACATAACTGTTTTCAGTAGATGGGAAAATGAAAGGCATTATATTACGTACCCGCAATCTATCCATGTTATAGTACCACGGCCTTTCACAGCTTGGGCTACATCAGATAATAACCTGAGCGAACTGTCAGCAGCTACCGCTGGGAGAAAGAAAGAAATATATTTATTTTAAAAATCATAAGCATCTAAACACAACTTGGCAGAATTCTTCCATAAAATATTTTGCCTTTTAACTGGAATTTTCAAGGAGCACTAGAAACTAATAAATATTTCCAAATATAGTATGAACTTCACCCATAACCTTTTGCTGCATCTGGGATCTGAAACAGCATTTGAACATGCTCAGCGAGACATTTTTCCTACCTTTTTGAATAGAAAAGACTGTTTCATTTCACAAATTATTCCTGAAGTCATCTCAAAAGTACCTTGCCACTCGACAGAAAGTTTCTGTGGATAAGCTACAAACCCCAAGCATTTTGTAGTGCACAAGATTAATTGCATGGTTCTTTCTATCTTTCCTGTATATTTTGACATATCCACATTGAATATATCTTTTTTATACTGAAGAACCATAAAGGTTTATTTATTGTCCATACTTTTTCTCACTACTTATTCATTTTGTTGTTTTGTCTGTAAAGATGTAAAAATAGCTGCACTATATCATACCATTCTGTCCTACAATAGCTCAATGGGATATTTATGAGAACATCACCACTTAGATATGCTCCATTGTAACTACTACTGGAACTTATTGTCTCTGATACTGATGGCAATATCCATAATCCATAACAATTGTTAATCAGTGATAGCTTTACTCTCCTAGATAAGGAGACGTCTCCTCTCAGAAACATGCCCACCTGATTTCAGGTTTTATATCAGCTGATATCTTAGGGGAAAGATAGCTATTGTCACCTGTGAGTTCTTGAAGTCCTGCTCCACAGAAGTGAGACCCTCTTGCTGAAATTGGGCCTTTAAGAATAATTAGGATTGCTTCTGGTGTATTGCCCTCCTTGCTGTGTAGCAACATCCCTACTTCAACTGTTGCGGGGTTGATGGTGGAGTCCTTGGGCACTTTAACCTGCCCCCTTGTGGCATTGAGTCTGGGGTATATCAAAAATCCATTGAGTCCATGGCAACATAGACTTGTCTCAAATAATTGAGGACCCAACACATGCTGGAGATTGCTTATTAGTTCTGTTTTTTGTCTCAGGGCAATTGGAATATGATTTGGTATTGGAGGACATAAACATCCCTCTATTGCCATGGACAGATTATTCTTTGGCTGCCTTCCAGCTCACTCATGGTACCTGTCCTAACAAGGTGACAGGGTTACCATCCCAGATGACTGAAGGATCTTGCTGAGGAAGCTGAGAAAGCTTTGGAGGAAGCTTTCATGGTTATCTGGGATTGCACTTTCCCATTCATAACTGGTATACAACTTGGGGCTCCTCCTGGATTCACAGTTATTGCTCAAAGAGGCAATTGTGGCTCTACAGGTTTTGCATAGGTCCATGCTGTATTGCAGTTGCACCTCTTTCTCAATTAGAAAGCTCTTGAGACTGACACTCATACTCTGGTCACCTCATGATAAACTATTGTAATAGACTATACATTAAGTTGCCCTTAAAGAACCTCTGGAACCTACAACTGATTCAAAAAGCAGGAGTGGGGCCAGTAACAGGCCTTTCTCATTATGCCCATGTATAGCTGCTGCTATGTAAGCTGCAATGGTATGCTTCTGAGTACAATTCAAGGTGATGGCCATTATGTTTAAGCCCTTCACAGCATAGAACCTGGTTATCTGAAGGACTGCCTAACTCCAATTGTTTCTGCCTACCTAGCACATTCAGGCCAAATTGGTGTGCTCCAGGTCTTCCTTTCCTGGGGTTCCAGAAAACCCTCAAGACCTAGTTCTTTTCCCAGGCCTGGGGTTAATGAGTTTGTGGGGCTTCATGTTGCGTTTTTATTGTTATGGCTGCTTTTACTCTGGGCTGTCTGATTTATTTTATCTCTTTAACTGTTTTAACTGTGGATTTGGACAACACCCAGACAACAACAACAACATCATCATCATCAATCATTTCTATAATCCTTTTTACAGTAATCCAGTTATGACTACAAGCTGTGGAAATACTTAAAATGTGTGCTTTTTCACATAATTGTGAATATGCAAACATAACTCTGGGCTCATTGATTTCTTCTTTCATTTATTTGGTTACATACAGGTTTCAGCCTTGACAAGTGATCTTTGGAAAATAAGGCTGAGTTGCTTTGTACTGCCTCTATTTCAGACAGAATAGATTGAGCCAAAGCTAAGATTAGAAATCTCCATAATTTTTGGGAGCAAGATAGAGTTTCTCTCCTCTGAACTGTTCTCGTGAGGAAAATGTGTCACCCAATACCTATTGTGGATGAGGGACCTGTATAACACAAAACAGAACAGCAGCAGCACTAACTACGAAGCTATTTACCTACTGCTATACCTGGCTTTCCTCAGCTCTTTAGTCTACAATTCTTGAGCTGGACAGCTCTCATGCTATTCTAACCTTATGCCTGACCTGTTGGACAGCTCCCCAGACTTAGCAGTCCTGTGGAAATCTGAGCTCCATAGCATGGTGATGAGAAATAGAAACTAAGTCGGCAAAAACTTCAAATGTTAAAACATTTCTATGGAACAAAAATAGCCCTCCAAAAAGTTAAGTGTAATTACACAGTTTAAATTATCTTCTCCCACAATGTTTCCTAAAGTCGTTTGCTGTTGAATAATAACTACAGGCAAGCGAAGAAACACATGATATAGTTCAGAGATACTAAAAATTCCTTATCTGAAATGAAAATTCAAATGTAGGGGGATACAACACACTTTGCCTGACTCTGTCTACAGTCACTCCCAAGCCCACTTTATACACATATGACAACAGACATGCTTAGCTCTAGAATCACAGCCCTATGAAGGGGGGAAATTTCAGTGTATTTCCAAAGAACCGGGAAGAAACTTCAGGTGTTATTACATAGAATTGTGTCATACAAATATGGCAGGTTACATGCAGAAAAAACTGAAGCTACCTTTTCGAAGGGCACACTGGGTTGGCAAAGAGCCTGAAGAATGTTAATCACCACCTATTTGCTGCAGATTTTCCTCAGACAATGTATCTTCAAATCTCAGTATTAGATAGCTTGGTTTTACACCAGATAAAGAAAAAAAAGCCATGATCTCATCTAAGGTATTTTCCCTTACACAAACTGACTGAAGTAGACTTTGTGTAAAAGAATTTCCATTTTTGTGCTCATTGGGAATAATATATTGGCTTCATAAGCATTCTTAATTAAAGTATCACTTATGACTCTTTTATCTTTTAAACTACCTGAATACATTAGTTAATTTTGAAGTCATTTTTATGACTTTCTAGTTCATAGCATCCAGGAATTTAAAATTTTATTCACAAATGAACGGATAAAAAATAAAGTTATCTACCCACACTAGGTGGAAAACTGAAAGTTGTGCATTATTCTGTTCCAACCAATATATTTATTAGAAAATAAACTTGATAGGACATAGTGAATTTAATGTCAGCATAAGCATGCCTACAACTGTGTTATCACCTACTCTTTAATGCGACATATTTAAAAAGCAACCTCCAAAAAGCAGCATACATCAAAGATGCATAGAGCTTCTTCAGATATGTTCAGAATAAAAGGGAAAGAAAAAATCTTATCCCTCTTCCTTGCAATTTGCAGCCTTTTTGCGTACTATCGAAAGACCATAAAAAAGAGATAGTGTCCAGGATGACTTATGTAGATTTTTCTAGAATGTGTTTTCTAGATATTGTAGATGACACTGGTTTTCTATTGCCTTTTCCCTCTGCTGCATTTATCTCATAGCTGATTATTTCATAGCACCAATGTAATAGTTATAGTTCCTTGTGGGAACCTGGGCGGAGCAGAAGCCATTTCTAAGCTATGCCTTTCACTAATAAATATTTCAATAGTTTCTATTCATCAAATTTAGGCACCTCCCATCTCACTATATCAGCTTCTCTATTTGCACAAACAATTTTTCTGTAATTTAGTACATTGTTTGACAAAGTTTTACTTAAACATGCAAATGAAAGAGAAAATGTATTTGTTTTACATACAAAACAAGCAGATTATAGTGTAGTTGTACCACATCAGCCCAGCCATTCTGAACAGGTTACAGTTCAGCCAAACTGAATACCTGAGCAACTTCATTGTTGCATGCTTTGGCCAAAATAAACTCCAAAGAGACACTTGTGTGGCAAATAATGCAAGCTTGTTCCTTCTCTCCTCCTCCGCACTAACCACCCAACAACCTTAACAAAGTCTTCCTTCCTCTTGGCCACCACATCTGGATTAAAGCATTGCATTACTCAACCAGTCCATTTATCCCTTTTCCCAATCTTCCTAGCATCTTCCTTCCCTTAGCTGCTGACACTGCATATCAAGCATAGCATTTCCATCAGCCAACTCACCCGGCCCACTGAACTTCATAAAGCTTTTTGCTCCTGTACTTTCTCTTAGCCATTGCTGCTGACGACAGCTTTCCTATTCCGCACTGGCTCCCACCTTGGAAGGTGTGACCCAGGAAAATGTAATATGGTCTATATCCCAACTAAATTCCCAGGGTCTATGAAGAGATCCATATCTATTGTTGCCCCCACAAAATGGGATATCCTTCCCCAGAAGGTGAGGCAGGCACCCACTCTCCTGGCCTTCTGAAATGTGGTTAAAGCCTTGCCTGGGAGGCACAAAGGATTATGCCATTGTGGGATTATTTGATGCCATGAAAGTGTCCCCCCCCCTCAGTATTTATTAACCAATTTTACCAGTATCAAATGGCCTTCTTGGAATTTTTTGGTTTTTTTAAAAAAAATTAATTTCATAATTTTTAAAATTTTAATCCTAAATTAACTTCAATATTTTAACTTTACTTTTATATGTTGTATTATATGCTGATATTATACTGTACACCCCCGAGAATCCCTTTGGAGGGAGATGAATGGCCTAGAAATACGAAACATACATATGTATGTACATTCGTATATACATACATACATACCGTATTTTGGACTATAAGACGCACCGGTGCATAAGATGCACTGGTGTATAAGACGCACCAAGATTTTGAAAAGGTAAGTAAGAAAAAAAAAGTTTTTGTCCTCCCTGACCCCCAGGAGCACTCTGCAGGCTTCAGCAGGGCTGGGGGAAGGCAAAAATGCCCATTTTTCACTGAAACAGGGGCATTTCTTCCTTCCCCCTGCCCTGTTGAAGCCATGAAGCCTGCAGAGTGCTTCTGGGGGGGGGGGGTAGGCAAAAACACTCCAGTTTTTCTGAAAAATGGCCCATTTTCACCCGTTTTTCACAAAAATGGGATGCAGAGGTGGGGCTTCAGGAAGCCAAAAATGGCTCTATTCGATGTATAAGACACACCAACATTTCCATGCTCTTTTTTGTGGGAGGAAGGTGCATCTTATACTCCGAAAAATATGGTACATACATCAGAACATGCATATTTAATCTGAGCAAGACGGCTCTAAGTTAATGTTCTATTCATGGAATAATCTATTCATGGTACACATGTATATTTTTAATTTAACTTTTTTAAAAAAAAATAGTTCAAATCCAAACTTATTATATCTATTTGTTAGCCTATTTATCTACATATTTATGTACAGAAATCCAACTTTGATTTGAGCTTGCAAGCTCAATCAATGTAAATCATGTTTGATAGCTACTTTCACCACTTTCAGGTGAGGAAATAATAAGAAAGTTTTCCTATTCCAAAATTCAGCAATCTGATATCTTGATTATGATTGGATAGGTCAGATATCAGACCAACCATATCACAATTCATGACCATCAAATCTAGCACATGCAATGGTTTTGGCAGTTACAATATAATTATATTAGTATGTCACAGTTCAAGTTCTGCAATTATATTTTGTATAAGTTCTGCAATTGCTGTTTTCTATTTGAAATTAATAAAGACAAATTTGAAAGAAAGCCAAACTTATTTTCACAAAAACAGGGAGAAACACTACTTTCAGTTACCAGGGATTCCACAAAATTCTGCTGTTGAATCAAATGCTGCTCACTAACTGATTTATTGTAATATCAGACAAATATGAAATTCAGAGAAGCTAATTTGTCACAGGAAAATATCCTCAAATCAGTTACTCAGATATAGCTGTCCCTTCCATTCCTCCCCCACTCCCAGCTCAAAAGCAATTCCTTCAGAAATTGTGATTTGGAGTCGGAAGCCTAAGTGCATAACACATTTGTTAAAAGCACACATAATTTGGCTAGTTTCTTATTCCTTGACTTAAAAAAAAGTGTGAAGGAGAAGGCATCCAGGTCATTAAATTTGGTCTAATTTTTGAGCTAACGGGCAGAAGTGCATCTTCTTGCCAAGTATACATCATAACAATTATACATAAGTGTAATTAACCCATGTTCTAAATGGGCCAGGTTCATGCAAACCATCTTGCCAAGAGCAGTTCACAATCTGTTATGGATGATTTTAAAAAAGTAGAAGAAAAACTGCACTGCAGAAAAGGGGATAGAGGTGGAAGAAGAAAACAAACAGCAGCAGAAGCAATGCTGGCTCAAGCAAGTTCATAATAACAGAATGAGACAGCAGGTGGGTGGCTAGCAGGCAAGAGGTTAATAGGAATTGATGAGGCATCAGATAATGCAAAGCACATGACAATAAAAATGCATAAATAGGCATAAACAAACAACCGTGTAGGATTAAAACAAGTGTTACCGGTTTGCCAAATAGGCAGAGGGGCTAATTATTTTGAGGGACTTTGTGTCTCTTATGGTTTCTGATTGTCCTGTTAGAACTGAGAGTTGGGTCTCTATTGGATTTGAAGATTAAGTAATTCCATCTACCAAGATACAGGAAACAGGTCTTGTCTGTTGCCCCACCTGCTGCTTGAACAGCATCCCCTTGAACATTTGCACGACTCCCAACTTACCAGCTTTTAAAATAGCCTTTAAATATTATTTTTGACCCCTAGACCTTAGGTTAGAATGCTTGGGGGTGTGTGGGTTTCTACTTCTGTTGGGGTGAGCAGATGTCAGTATCTTTTGGGGTTGATTTTGATTTTATTGGTTCTTTACGCTAAGCCATCTCACTGGAGTTGGATGACCTAGAAATTTGATTATAAATACATGAATAAAAACTGAGGAGAAAAGCAAGCAGATATCTGTTGTATGCACATAAGGATTATACCATAAACCATATACCATAGTGGAAATGCAGGTTAAAATACAGCAAAAAAAAAAAAAAGCAACTATCTGTTTCTGGAAAAACCAAGCAAAATGATAGGAAAAGTGCCTCAATATAAAATAGCTGTAAATACATTTAAAAACTATCTCTATAGTTATTGGTTGCATACTTTGTACAGATATTTTTTAAAGAGAACTGCTATAGATATAACAATAAAATAAGAAGTAATTTGACAACATTATGAGACAGATCAAGTAAGCAGAGAAGAATTGATTATTGATTTAAACTCACTCTAAATGTTATCCGCAAGTTTTAATTTCTAAAGCAGATCCTGTAGAAGTGTTGTGCAAAATCTCAATTTTGAAACATTTTCCTGCTTTTCCTATCTTCTCATCTAGGCTTAGCATGTTTGTTTAAATACTAATTACCTTAAAATGTTTTTAAACTGAAGAACACTTACCAGATTTGGAATATAGCACCAACACATTATTTCGTGTTCTCAACAGCTTCTTGAAGTCCTTCTGATCACTAATTTTTTCTATCAGAGGCGATATCTTTGATGGTAACACACATGCTGGAAAGATAGCCTGCAGTGGCAAGATAAAAAGTAAAGTACAAGTAAATTTCAAAAGGAAGTCTTATTATTATTATGACACAAATTCTTTAACCTTAGCCTCAGAAAAGGGCACGTGCATCTGCTTTGGATTCCTTTCTAAATGAAGTCCTGAGGAAAATTGTATAGCATAGCAAAAACCCAATTCTTTCTGTTGGCTGAGTGCCCAATAAACGAGAAATCCAGTTCAGCCAAACACAGCTGCAGTATTCGCACAATATGTTATGCCCAAACAAATAAATGTTATTATGTCTTAATGTAAACCCAAGCACTAAGTTGTTTTTGCCCTCTCATGCATACAATAACTCTGAACTGCAAGTGCAAAAGAATGGAAAAATAGGAAGTGATAAACACTACAGAAACACATTAGAGCTACAAAAGACTCTTGAATTTCTATTCTCATGTCTCACTGCTGCAATTTCAATTCCTGGTACTAAAGATGCTAGATATCTATCAGTATGCTTAAGAGAGAGATTCTTAAATAAACCAAGAACTACTAGTGTTCCATTCACTAGGGAATGGGCTGATCAGAATTATTTTTCACCACTTTCACAGGTCATGCCCACTGCTATTCTCAATGTACACCAAATATTTGCAACCCATAGCCCTCTGTAGGGTATCCATCATTTCTCCACCATTATTCATTTTGACTAGGGCTACTGGGAACAGGTTTATCAGCATCTGGAAGATCAACCATTGCCTATTTCTTAGGTGCAAAGCAGTGATGGGTTCCAGATCCTGTTCCAACCGGTACAGTTGCAATGGGCCCGGCATTGTCCACATGGACGTGCACAGTGCACACATGCGTCTCACCGCTTCTGCGAGCCTCCGTGACGCTCAGTGGAGCGTCGTACAGGTGCTGTATGCGCTGTGCACGTAAGTACCGAAGACTTAAAAGACCTGTAAGGAGCTCGGGCAGGTGAGTGGGCCCTCTGGAGCACCCTACCAGAATGGTAGCCAGTGCTCCGGGCAGGCTCCAGTACACCTGTACTAGGGCCTACCGCCTGCAACCCACCACTGGTGTAAAGGTCTAAAATTCTTTCTCTCTCTCTCTCACGCTGTACTTTTATTGAAAGCATGAGTGTTAACTGGGCTGTTCAGCCTTTACATATGTTAACAGCTGTTCTGTCACTACAGTGAAACAAGTTTACGGTTGATCACAGAGCTCTCTCAGCTCATCTGCCAAAGCAGCTACTAAGATACCTTTTCTCTGCTGTAAATGATAAGTTTTTAGAGATCTACAGCTGATTATGGGGACTCCCATAATGTCTAAGAGTCGAAGTTCTTTACCATTACCAAGACATATATTGGGGGGGGGGGGATTTTGTTAATGCCCCCACCACACACACACTTATTGAATGTACTGTATATACCACCAACACCATACCATGCTCATTGAGTAATTCTAACAAGATGTCAGGCCCGGAAGCCATCTTTTGCATTTAGCCTTCAGGCCTGCCACATTCAATGTGGGGGGGGGGGAATGGGAGGGGAGATTATATAGAGTATGGGAGGTATATAGTCATAAAAACATTCCTTTCTCAGAGAGTCAAGTACATCTTGCCCGGCCTCTGGAGGGGTATGACTGGGAGGCATCTCCAGTTGGGACGGTGCCTGATTGGGCCATGTGACAGACATGTTGGTGCTGGGCAGGGTCTTGGACTTTCATTTGGGTGGGGAAAACCTGGAAGCTTTCATATTCAGGTTTTCCCAGATGTGCCAATATGACATCTCTAATAAAATGGAACTTTGGGGAACTTCAAGCCTCGGAGTCTTCTTTCGTTGGGGATGTTACTTGGAACCCTGACATAAAGATTGCTTGTTAAATTAAAAGTCCCCTTCCCACAGATTGAACATGCTTTCTTGGCTAAAAACATTGCCTATTTTTCTTTTACTTGCTGCGACTACAGTCTGGGTATCCTCTAGCTTAGTGTTTCTCAATCTTGACAACATGCTGGCTGGGGAAGTCTCACAGCTGAATTGCATTTATGTGAAAGTTGCCAAGGTTAAAAAATACTGAGGTAGATTATGGATCTCAGCACCCATAATTTTTAGGAATAGCCATATTGGTTGGGCATTCTGTAAATGAAGTCCACATGTCCAGAGAAAATCCCCTTAATGTGTAAGGCTGATTTGGAACAATGCGTTTAAAGAATGATTTTGTATTTCATATACGCTGTTCCTGTTTCCGGTATTAAATATTTGAATTATTAACAAAACATCCTCCATAGCTTTTTCCTGACTTTCATAAAGATCTCTAATAAATAATCTCATGGATTACAACTGAACTACCAAACCCTAATCCTAACCTGTCAGAATGTGAATATCATGGCAAGATCATTCTTTTTTTTAAAATAAATGTTTTTTAATTTTAGTTTAAAACAGGTACACATCTTTCTTTACATCTGTAGAAAATGTATCAATCAATTACAGATAAGTTTTGGTACATCTCCTCCACAGTCAACCAACATAACTCATATTAGCTAAAGCATTATTATATATCCATTTTCATTTAACTGTAATTATTATTTAGAAATATTGATAAAAGTAATAATCTTGAACAATCCCTGCCCACACCGGTGGGAGAGGAAAAAGTCAAGAAAAAAAAAAAAGGACAAATAGAAAATAAAAATTAAAATAAAAAATAAAAAATAAAAATAATACAAAAAAAGACAAAGACGACAAAAGACAAGGCAGGAAGACAAAACAAAACACAGGTGTCTATCATGAAAAAAAAGAAGAAGTATATCAACTGGTTACAACATGCTTTGGTGCTTCTCTTCCATTAACTCATATTAGTTCAAATATCTTAACTCGAATATTTACCATATCAACATCATTATACCTCCAGTTTTAATTACCTATGGTTATTTAAACATCCTTCATCCTTAGCTATACATTACATAATTAATCCATAACACATGCTGACAATTCATTTACTTATTTGTAAAATCCTCTATTATCATCAGATCCTCATATCCTATTTTAGCTGGACATCCATAATATTTAATTATATCATATATCATAACGTTTTCCCAGTATTGATTAACATTTGATTGTATGTATTTTATTTAGTTTTTAATAATGATAATTATTGTAGTTAATACTCTTTATGTATGATCTTCCAATTGTTAGTTATCATATCAACTCCACATTATATACATTACTATCAATATCAATTATTATTCAACTATATCTGTTACAAGAAAAAGCAATTAGGTTTAACTAGTTTTCAATTATATTCTTCAATCTATCAGCCAGTTCCAAATTATATATATTACTATCCATATCAGTCATTATTCAGCTATATCTATTACACATTAAGGTAATCAGATTTAGCTAATTTTAAATTACGTTCTTCCATCTGTCAGCCAGTGTCTCTCCAATAGCAAGATCTTCTCCAGCCAATTGCCACGCGTTGGATAAATTTACCAAATGTTTTCATAAGCAAATCCAGACAAAGATATTTTGGCACCTTTGGACTCTGAATGTCAGTGATGAAATAATAATGTTGTCCTGGGCTTGTAAATTTTCCAAATTAACTTTAATTCTCAAGGGTGGATTTTCCATTCCTCCTGCACTCTGTCTCTTTAAATGAGTCTTCTTTATAGCTTCCCCCTCCTTTCTTCCTCTGAGATAGACCAGACACCATTTCTCACATTTTCCGTTTGTATTTCAGGAGCATTTAAACATTCAACGATCTCAGTTTTTACTTCATATTTTAAAATCAGATGATCCAATTTTCTTTCCAGCTTTTGATAAGAGTCAAAGAGTCCTCTGCATGCGGAAAAAAGAATCTGAAATGAAATCTTAGAGGTATTTTGGGACGCCATGATGTGTCGCAGTTAAAAATTGCAAGCTCTTTTTTTTTTCCCCACAGACTTCTTAGTCTCTTACAGGCTGTGCAATCTTATCTGATCGTAAACAAAGCCAAGTAATAAAGTAATAAAAGTGTCGAGTCGTGACGGGCTAATTAGTAGAGAATAAATTTTACGATCCACTTAGGGAGATTCAGAGGGGGGAGGATGTCGAGGAGTTTCTTGAAGCATTTAAGAAGTAAAGTAACCACCAGCCATAAATCCATTAAAAAAAGCCAATTCGCCGCTAAATTTCCCTGTTCTTTGGTTTCAGTTATCTTAAGTTTTTAACGCGAACAGTCTCTCTTGAATAATAAAATCAGCTAACCAGATGACATCACTTCTACCATTCTTAGGGGCAACCTGCAGTTTCAGTTAGCACGCAGCTAATCCAAAAAGGAATTGGCACGAGGAGTTAATACCCCCTCCGAGACTTGCGGGTGTCTCTGAGGTTCTGGGTCTCTCCTCACCTTCACTGTCGTCTACGGGACAGCTAGAGTTCAAAGAACCCGTCCAAAATCCTTCGGTATAGAGGAATTTCAGGAGTAGCCTGAAACTCCATCTTTTCACTGCTAAGCCCCACCTTCTTCCGGCAAGATCATTCTTAACAGAGAGTCCCTACAGCAAAATCAGGCCTAAAAGCAACCCTTGATATAAACTATTTTTTTTAGTGAGAAGATGATAATGAGGATGATGATATCATCTATTCCAGTGGTTCCCAAACTTGGCAACTTTAAGACTTGTGGACTTCAACTCCCAGAATTCTCCAGCCAGCAGAGCTCTTGAAGTCCACAAGTCTTAAAGTTGCCAAGTTTGGGAACCACTGATCTATTCAATCGTGTGTGACTCTTGGAGATTCTCTACACACTTTCCAATCTTGCACTACTTTGGATTTTCTATGCTTTTCAACTGGTGTCAGATTTGATGGTTTCCAGCCGCCATGTTCTTTGATGGGCTGGTTTTCTCTTAATGCTAATTCTTCAAACATAATTGCTTTCTCCAGTGAATTTCCCCACATGACATGGCCAAAGTAAGTGAGACACAGTTTCATGATTTCGCCTTCTAGTGACATACCTTGTTTTAGTGAGACTGCATTAACATAAAACTAGTTCCACTTATTTATCTAGTAAGATTCTGAGAGATGAGATGTTTCTGCTGAAATTGTTTGTTAGGCTTCAGATAGCTGCAAGCAGGCAGGAAGTATTCAAATGGTTCCTCTCCAGTAGTCATCCTGATTTTTTTTTAAAAAAAAATCCAAAGCCTATTCCTGTGGAATTATTCAGAGAAAAGTCTTGTACTAGCAATCCAGGAGATGCTATTTCCTTTTTATAACACAAATAATTTTGTGTTAACTACTGAATATCACATGTCCTTTACAATAGCTACAAAATGCAATCAAAACTACAGTAGAGAGGTTGGACCACTCTATCTATAATGCAAGTACTGGGTGAGACTATACCTGTCTCTTTCTATCCCTTATCCTTCCACTTATTTCTCTTTTGTCTGCTATTGTTACCAAACATCCTGAATCAGAGGCAAGAGCAGGCATTATTGGCTGCTGCCCCAAAACTATAGAGATCCTTTTTATAAGAGCCAAAGTGTTCGGTCTGTTGTTATTATATTCAGTGTGCTCTTCAACCCTTTTTTATTTTACAAAGACTTGCATTTTCTGCTCAGTATGCCTTTTAAAGCAATTGCCTGATATATTGGTTATACATTCTGTTTGTTATTCTATAGGTTACATGGTTTGCATTTTATACCTTAATGTCATCTCATGATTAACAGACAGCCCCTATTTTTATTATATATTCTCCCAATACATACATAAAGAGAAAATGCATATTCTACACTATACCGAAAAATAAAAAAATACTTCCATACTAATCATATATTATTCAGTGAAATGGTATGTTTTTCTTTAGTCAATGGTTAATGTAGACTAAAAAAACATAAAAAGGTGTTTTTAGATTCCACATTGATGTCAGGAAATGGCTCTGTACCTTGCCATACATATACATACATACACACATACACACACACACACACACACACACACACACACACACACACACACACACACATTGCTTGTAAAATTAAACTATTAATTCCAATATATTTGTAGTTTAATTTTATTCAAGTAAAAATGAGAAAATTAATCAATGAATTGATGACCGGGATACAATGGATATATATTTTCCTGCACAAATTCTGCCCAACATTCTTAATATTTATTTTAATTTATTAAATTTATATGCTGCCCATCTCACAAAGCAACTCTGGATAACTATATATTGTGCTCACACAGTGGGCTGAAGTAAAACTTATCAATTATCCACGCCTATTTGGTACTAATAGTTATACCACATCAGATCTCAATGCATAGCCTTCAAATAAAAAGGCATATATACTGTATTTAGCAACAACAATATGAAACAATAATATATAGAGAGAAACCTGAAAAATTCTGAGAAAATACCTCAGTCCCCATGGAACCTCATATGTAGCCACCAAAGAGGTCCACTAAAAAACTGCTACTCATGGTGTTCCACTGTTGAGAAATAAAAGAGGCTCAGCTTAAAAGTCATCAATGGTGCCCATTTTTTTGGATTAGCCTCCTTCTTGATGTTAGACTTCTGGCCCCTTTGGTGATAGCCTTCTAGAAACCAGCAAAGTCTCAATTCTCTGAAGGGTGTTTGGGATGTGATCCTTCATCCTTATCATTTGTTCTTTAATCATCATCATCAGAGGTTTTTTAAGAAGGCATTGGACAACCACTTATTATAATAATGTTCTGGATTATGGTACTTTGGAAGTTGTGACATTTTGGATTTGGATTTATTCGACTTGTATGCCGCCCTATTCCCAAAGGGACTCAGGGCGGCTGAACAAAAGCCAAGGGGAGGGGAACAAATACAAAAAAAGTAAGACAAAAACAAGACAACAATACAAACAATTTAAAAAACACAACAAGCACAACCAATTCGAGTAGGGGTGGAACTCAACAACCCCAAGCCTGCTGGGACAGCCAGGTCTTAACGGCTATACGGAAGGCCTGAAGGGTGGCAAGGGTCCGAATCTCCATGGGGAGATCGTTCCAGAGGGCCGGAGCAGCCACAGAGAAGGCCCTCCTCCGGGTGGTCGACAGCCGGCATTGGCCGGTAGATGGAATTCGGAGGAGGCCTAATCTGTGGGATCTAATGGGTCTATGGGAGGTAATTGGCAGAAGGCGATCTCTCAAGTACCCAGGTCCAATACCATGTAGGGCTTTATAAGTGACGACTAGCACCTTGAAGCATATTCGGAGACCAATAGGCAGCCAGTGCAGCTCGCGGAGGATAGGTGTAACGTGGGTGTACCTAGGTGCACCCACAATCGCTCACGCGGCTGCATTCTGGACAAGCTGAAGTCTCCGAACACTCTTCAAGGGCTGCCCCATGTAGAGCGCATTGCAGTAGTCTAGTCTTGAGGTCACAAGGGCATGAGTGACTGTTGTAAGAGCCTCCCGGTTCAGGTAGGACACAATTGTTGCACCAGGCGAACCTGGGCAAATGCCCCCCTGGTCACAGCTGACAAATGGTGATCTAAAGTCAGCTGTGGATCCAGGAGGACTCCCAAATTGCGAATCCTGTCTCAGGGGCGTATAATTTCACCCCCCAGCCTGAGAGATGGAATACCTGGCCAATTTGTGGGAGGGAAAAACACAAGCCACTCGGTCTTGTCAGGATTGAGAGCCAGCTTGTTCACCCCCATCCAGACCCTAACATCCTCCAGGCACTGACACATCACGTCAACCGCTTCACTGAGCTGGCACAGGGCGGACAGATACAATTGAGTATCATCCGCATACTGGTGGTATTTTATCCTGTGCCATCGGATGATCTCTCCCAGTGGCTTCATGTAGATGTTGAACAGGAGGGGGACAGGACCGACCCCTGCGGCACCCCATAATTAAGGGAATTTTTTTAAAATTTTTCAATAGCATACTAGCAATCATCCAAAACATAATCAAGTAGAAGACCCACAAAGAGAGAGAAGAACCAGGTGCCCAAACTGCAAATCACAATATTTATTGATTTTACCTGCAAGTTTGGGAATCTAAAAACAAAACCATCATTAAAATAAGAAGAAAACTAGAGATAAAGACAAAAACATACTATTGCAACTAGGGAAATCAGTTAGCTCAACTAACTTCCTGACACTTGTTTGTTCCTAGGCAAATACCTAGTTTTTAATGACTTTTCAAAGCAATAGCACTTAGACTTATATACAGCTTCATGGTGCTTTACAACCCTCTTTAAATGATTTATAGTGTCAGCCTATTGACCCCAACAATCTGGGTTCTCATTTACTGACCTTGGAAGGATGGAAGGCTGAGTCAACCTTGAGCTGGTGAGAATCGAATTGCTGAACTGCAGGCAGCCAGCAGTCAGCAGAAGTAGCCTGCAGTACTGCACTCTAACCATTGCGCCATCACAGCCCACAAAGGCAACAAAATCAAGGCTAACCTAATATCAGATGGTGTCCCAGAAGGTAGCTGCTATAGAGCAGCTGTCCCAACCTGTCTGACAACAGAGACTGGCTTCAGAAGAAAATTTGTCTTTCAAAGACCTCCCACATCCCACATCTTCACAGATTAAGATTCATTTGCTCACCTGCTGCTTAAGCAGCCCAGTTCCTAACTTGCCACAGACCGATATTTGTCTGCAGCTAGGGATTGAATAACCCTTCTATAGGAGATTATTCATAAATTACTTGTTACTAATATTAATTAACAGATGAATTAAATAATGAATTAATGTTGATAAAATAAATAATAAATAATTATTTGTTGTTTCCAAGGAGATTGTGGGGGAACTAGAAGTAACCACAATTCTTAAGCAGTTACATTAGTTTATTAAAACACAAAAAGCAAGAATGTGATTTATATCTACACCTTGGATAAACAATGCCAAATGAAATTTCTACTAAGCACTGTGCAATGAGAAACAAGGAACTGATAATGTCTTATTCTGACCAAAACCTAGTATTATTTCTATTCCCATGATAAGCCTTTTTTCCTTGAAAAATGAGATAGGGTTGGCAAGAATGGGAAAGTGATGCCTGTGAAACTTTATGAATATTAAAAATCTATCTAGTTTCAAGACAAATAATGTTCCGGCTAGAAGCTAGAGGGATATATAATTTATACATTGATTGTCTAGCAGGATAGGTGAGCATATCTAATAGTAACATGAGACACACATTTTAGCTCCATAATATATTAGGTTTGACTTGTATCTCCTAGGACATCTTTATTTTCCTTATGAAAAACTATTATTTACTGAATGTTCATCCCAGAGATCTTGTATTAACAGTATGAAATGTATCCACTTACATCAGCTTGGAGCTATAAACTCCATTGTAAAGTTGAAGACTATACCTTAATAAGATATTACAATAATATATTTTATTTCAGTCACCTACTCTATTATGTGTAAGTTGGGGTCAATAACTATCTGTTCATATTTGCATGATATAGGAAACAAATCATTATTGATTCGATCATATGCATATATTTTATAAAGTAGAAGCTGAGTTCACCTCAATAACATGGTTTGACTTAACCAAAATGGTAATGATTCATACATGCTACACCCTAACACAATTACATCAAAGGTTAATACATCTTATGAAACTATATAACTTGTCACTTTTAAATTTTGCAGATACATTTTTTTCTCCATCTGGGTACCTGCTTAGAAAGATAATATGAACCACAAGCCCTCTGTTATTCATATCTTTTTGGACAAATGCCAATTCTTTGGTTATCTCAGTATCTCTTCAAAGACAAGAAATAACTGAACAGATTTTAAGTGCTTTGAACATTATTATGACATTCGAGCAATTAACCTTAGTCTCTTCTTAGCTAGGATGAACAAATCAGCATGCCATATAAAGCCTATAAAGACTGGAGCTCAATTTATATAGACAAGTGATGCTACATGATTTAGGATACAATACAATGGTCATCCATATCAGCTCTCCTAATTTTTGCAACAGGCTACACCAGTGATGGCTAACCTTTTGGTCCTCACTTGCCAAAAGTGCACATGTGCGCGCAACAGCACACATGTACGTGCAACAGCACACATGTGCGTGCCCACACCCATAATGCAATATGTGCATGACGCCCTCCCCCCATGCATGCAGGTGTGCACTCCCACTGCTCCACATTTTGGGCCTAGCAGGCCTCCCTGCAGCACCTCCTAGGACCAAAAATGGGGCACGGGGAATGCTGCATGCCCTGTGCTCCTGCCCCCACATGCCCCATGCCGCATGTGTGGCAGAGACCCGAAAATCAGCTGGACGGCAGGAGGTACACATGCATGCGTGGTGGAGCTGAGCTGGGGTGATGGCACACATGCCCACAGAGAGGGCTCCGTGTGCCACCTGTGGCACGCGTGCCATAGGTTAGGTTCGCCATCACAAGACTATACTTTTTAAGAGTGATAGCAAGGCTGTGCTATTTAGCCTTTAATACAAAAATATTTGAAACTATGCCTCAATTACCAGATTATTTAACAAATACAGGAGGCTTTTTTATTTATTTAAATAAGCACATCTCAAACTGCACATAGGATTTTTAAAGTCATTTCTTTCAAAAATTAATATAGGAAAATGCAGCTTAAGGAAAGTTTCCACCCTCCACATAGGTACAATGAATTTTTGTCTTGTATCAAAAATCTACTACTTGGAAGAAAGCTTAAAGTGGACCATTAGTTTGTACTTTTATATGCATTTGCATGTAGTATGACAAACATAGAAAGCAGTCATTTTGATCATGTGACCATGGAAATGCTGCAACGTTAATAAGTGTGAAAAACAGTCAACACTGACTTATTTTTTGACTTTGAGTGGTCACTAAATGAACGGTTGTAAGTGAAGGCCAAGCTGTATTTCTCTTCAGTTATATTACAGTCAATCTTTCTTGATCAATATTGTACTGGAAGCTAGTTAGATACTTCAGTATGTAATTTCATATAACAACTCTATAATAAAAGAGACATAAATACATTATTATGAGACTCAGATGTCTTTATGTATTTTTCACTTCCTTTAACATGCTGTGCCTCCTATGCATCTTATTCAGTGTTCAAATATAGCTTATTCCCAAGCAAGAAAGGGTGTGTTCAAGCTCTAATTTGCTTTAAGTGGGAAAATGGATAGAATAACATATCAATATCACAGAAATGCCAAGTGAAATAAATTATAGTGTGAAAGGGTAATAAACTCATGGTAATAGATCAGTAACAGTCTTATGCATGACAAAGTTTGAGAAGTGCATAAACAGACCATAACTATCACATTGGAACCACAAATGAGCTGCACAAAAAGAAATTATGGAAGAGCTGCCTTCATTTTGTTAAAAACTAACAATGAATTCAAAATGTCAAAAATCAACTCTGTGAAGGGATGCTATTGGGACTTATTCATGTTTAGTTTACCAAATATTTTGGATTTTGAGATCAACTTGTGTGTGTGTGTGTGTGTGTGTATAAATGAATAGTATAAAAGAATTAATACTAACAGCAACAGCAATAACAACAGCATTCCTCTACCAAGGCACAAAACAAATAAAATTCATCATCAGTGCACAAATTAACAACTGAACCTGACTATCCAGCCACTACAATCATCCATATTAAACAGTATCATCTGAGAATATCAAAATGTACATGCATTTGTAATTCATATAAAATAATACTAACCTATAACTATCCATATATACAAGAATTAATTTGGGTAAATAGCCCTGTACTAATAATCCATTTGTTAGGGTTCCAAATAGCATCCAAAAGTAAATCAGAGTCAAAGGCAAAGTATTGCTCAAACTTCCAATTTATTAAGAGAGTCATACTGGCACATCTGGGAAAACCCGAATCTGAAAGCTTCCCGGTTTTCCCCACCCAGTTGAAAGTTCAAGATCGTGCCCCCACACCCACAAGTCCATCACATGGTCCAATCTTCCACTCCCATGCTGGCAGTTCCACCCATCCAGGTGAAGAGGTACGAAGACAAAGGATGACCTTGGCAATCTAAAAGGAATTTTATTTTGGTTACATCACATCCTACTCCTTACTACCCCCCCTCCCATTTCCCCACTATAGAAACAGCATAGTAGACAAAAGTGTGGCAGGCTAAAGATCCCAAAAGGAACCTGGCTGCAGGCCTGACACCATTAATCAAATAGAAAAGCATTTTAATTTCCTTTAAAAGGCCATCAAAGTTTCACAGGGAAATGGGAGAAGAGAACAGATTCCAAAGCTATAGATGGGCCCAGGTTCCCCAAAACCTAAATAAAGAAGAATGTTTGTAGCTCAGTGTTGAAATGAGGAGTCCTTGGTGCTCTCTGAGCTTGGTTGTTTCTTGCAGATGTTTCATTACCCAAAGTAGATAATATCATCAGTGTTAAGGTAGCATTGATGATGTTACCTACTTCAGATAATGAAACATCTGCAAGAAAACAACCAAGCTCAGAGGGCACCAAGGACCGCTTACTTGAGTCTTGGACCCACCGCTGTGAAGTAGAGAATAGAAAGTAAGTCCTGCCCCAAATTAGATAAACAGAACTGGATTTTAGGGAGAAATGATTACCTTTTTATGCTTTTGTATGTTTGGGGGGGGGGGGGGCGAGGGGAGAAAGAGAAAGGGGGCACAAACTTGACTGTCACTACAGGTAGTCCTTGACTTCACTTAGTGACCGTCTGAAGTTACAATGCACTGGAAGAAGTGACTTATGACCGTTGTTAACACTTACAGTGTTTGCAGCATCCCCATGATCACGTAATCAAATTTGGACACTTGGCAACTGGCTTGTATTTATGATTGTTCCAATGTCCCTCCCATTAATCAAATGATCACCTTTTACAGCATTCTGACCATCAAAGGCAATGGGGAAGCCAGATTCACTTAATAACCACATTACCACTTACCGTATTTTTCGGAGTATAAGACGCACCAAAATTTTGAAGAGGTAAATTTTTTTTTAAAAAGGGGGGGTTGTACTCAGTGGGCCTCCCAAACACTCTGCAACCATTTTATGAAAAACAGGGCATGCATAGGCTTTGGGTGGCTTGTAGAATGCTCCTAGGGGCTGGGGGAGCAAAATGAGCAAAAATCAGCTCGTTTTTCACTTGTTTTTTCCCTCCCCAGCCCCCAGGAGCACTTTGCAGGCCTCCCAAACACTCTGCATGTCCATTTTTGCGAAGGGGGCAGGGCTTCAGCAGGACAAAATGCTGATAAGATGCACCCAGATTTTCACCCCTCTTTTTTGGGGGGAGAAAGGTACGACTTATACTCCAAAAAATACGGTAACAACTGCAGTGATTCACTTAACCAGCGTGGCAAGAAAGGTCATAAACTGGGGCAAAATTCACTTAAGAAATGTCTCGCTTAGCAACAGAAATTTTGGGCTCAATTGTGGGCATAAGTCGAGGCCTAAGTGTAGAGTGGTCTAAATACAAGCAGCAGTAGTTACAATTTTGCTCTGGCTTTAATATTAAATAAAAAATAGAAAAAAGAAGTCTAGTTTACAAACCAAGCCAGTATTTTTTTTAAAGGGACTTAAGGATGGTTTACCTGCCACATAGAAAGCCAGACTTGGCTACCCTTTCCCTTGATTTGTTTGCCAAATGGGCACAAAACTACGTTGTTTGATTGACCAATTTAAGGCAGGTTAAGTCCATCGTGATCTGATTCCAGCTAAATCAATTAAGCCCAACTTTGAGTGGTGGATTCCAGACCTTGTGGTTTGCGGAAATCCAACATGAGCCAACTCAAACCACAAGGATTTATTGCCTATTTTAGATTTCAGAGGCTGCTTTCAGAGAATATTTAGATACTTTCAGTTATTTTATTTACTAGTACATCTTCTCCAGAGCCCATTTCAATACTTTTTCCCTCATCGGTTTCTGAGGGCAAAATAAATCTCTCACGTGCAGCAGGTTAAAAAAATATCAAATCAGTAAATGAAGTCCCAGCCTCTCAGAGTTTCTGTTTATGAGCATTGGGAGAGATCAAATCCTTTGAGAGTGCCTTTCTATGATTTGAATTTTATTTAGAGCTGTGTTCTAGGTTACTTTGACCTTTCTTTTAAAAAACTGTCCAATCACAGAGGTGAAGTTTTCATAAATTTTCATAGAGAGATATTGTGAAATTACCTACTTTATTAGAAACATTTGTTATTAGCAATAAGTGTGAGCATTTTGAGATTAGGTCTATTATATTGGAAATATTAAGTCATGATAGTAGTGATAATAAATGGTGTGGATATAAGTGATTTTTTTTCTTTTCTGTTTTACCTCTATAGCCATGATAAGGTTTTGAGACTGTTTAGTTGAGCATAGGGCTAGGACTGCAATATTTCTTTCAACGTGGCTAACTGAGGTTATCACAATGGTGGGATACGATCAGTATTCCCCGGTACAGGCGTAACGGTGCCTACTGGGAGCACCAGGTACCATTCCGGTACGGTGCTCCGGAAGGTCCACCCACCCACCCTCCTTACCTGTATTTGAGATGATCAGGGCTTACGCGCACGGAGCATACAGTGCCTGTGCGACGCTCTGCTGAGCAGTTGGAGTGTTGCAGAGCCGTTGCAGAGAGTCACGGGCAGTAAGTACACATGCGTACACATGCGATACATGTGGTGGACGCCTGGCCCCGTTGCACCATACCGGTTGCAACGGGATCCGGAACCCACCACTGGGTTATCATTATCTGCTACAGCAGATTTAGAAAGCACTTTGAGGATAAAATTGTTCATATCTGTGAATTGTTTGTATTTAAATAGTGCTTTTGATCATGTCTGTGTGTGTGTTTATGTGTGTCTCTGTGTGTGTATTATTCAGCCTGAATTCAGGATGATTTGGAGAGACAGTCATGATCATTTTAATCTCCTGCAAGAAACTGTTTAAGCTACTTAATTTATCAGCCGCTTTTGCTGCCACTGGTAACATAACATTCTTGGGATAACTCAGGGAGCTTTAAGCTGTATGTTTTTATAAAAGTGGTCCTGGTCTTACTTGTAGGGACAGTCTCAGAATATAGTATTGCATGGGTATGCTTCTGTATCCTGGCAATTACATTATGGGACTCCATCAAGCACTACTGTTTCCCCAATGCTATTTCACGTCAACATAAAACAGCTGAATCAGGTGGTTTGCATTAGGTGACACCTAATGTACAGATAACCAGTCAGCTTTACCTCTCCCTACCTTCTAGATTGGGGAAAGTTGTGGAAATTGTGAACTAGTGTCTGGATACAATGATGGAGTAGATAAAACCAACAAGTTGAAATTGAATCAGAATAAGATAGCAACGTTTGGAATTGCTGGGTCCCATGTTTAGGAATTGAGCAGTTTATTTCAACTGGGATTGCACTTTCTCAAAACAAAAAACAAAAAAATAACCAAGAACAAAGTTAGGGGTGGGAGATTTAAATCACCATGTTACAAAATCCTAAAAAACTTGACACTATGATGTAGCCCTTTCCCTCAATAGACCTGGTTGATCACTGAGATTATCAAGAAAGATCCTACTACTACACCAAGATCTACAGCATGCTATCTGGTAGACTTTCTCTATAGTAGAATCCATGCTCTGGTATCTGTCCTTCCTGAAATTTGGGAGATGCCTACTCTAACACCTTTTAGACACAGGCTGTAAATTTACCTCTTCACTCAAACCTCCCTAGTGCGAATGGTAAAAGAATACTCCCCATTACTAACTTTTTAATGATTATATTGTTTTCAATATTGTTTTAATGCATTATTTATTATGTGTTTTACAGCTGTTTTTATTGTAAAATGCACAGGAAGGTGTGCAATAAATAAATAAATCAGCCTCGCACTCAAAATATTAAACCATCCCTAGAAGCCTTGCTAAGGCTTGACCTCAAATACTAACCAATTGCTGGAATATGTGCTTTGCAGCAACATTTAGCACTTTTCTTAGGAAAATAATTAATAGAAAATTGGGCTTTCTAGAAAAGTATTCTGTTGTTAACTGAAAAGCATACATTGTGGGTTTTCTTTTTAAAAAATCCCCTTCAAAAAATAATACAGAAAAAAATAAGAAAACTTTGGAAAGTAACTAATAACACTGCTTCAATTTAACCGAACTACCCACACAAAGTTTGTCAATATCTGGGATTTGTCTCAAAAGATATGCCCATTACTATATATCTTTTGTAAATGACTTCAAAAAGATAATACTAGCCTTTCTGTTTCTATGGTTTGTTTACAACCTAATATCACACCTGAGGTGATAGAAAAATATACATACTCTTGCAAAAGAAAATGTTTCTCACCAAATCTCTCCCCTCCATCACACATCACTTACAACAGGACTCTTTTCACTAACAATTTGAAAAGCTTACCATTTGACAGTAATAATCATTTTTTTAAAAAAACAATCCTTTTGCAGTCTAGAAAGTCTGTTAGAAAATCTTGAGAAAAACACTTCTCAAGCGTAACTGTAATTGTTCATTCTTTAGAAAAGCTAAGTTATATCAAGACAGAAATTATCTAGCAGAGATACTACTTCAATTGCTAACTACATTGCTCCTACCCAATACTGGAATCCATGACAGCTACTGATTTCTTCTCACCATTAGATGTCCTGTCACATTACTGACAGAAGAGAAGTTCTGGATGAGAAGGAATTTTCTCATCTCCCATTCAGTAACGCCTTTGTGAACAGTCGGCTGGACGTTTGTGTATAAAATTGCTAACATCCGGTGCAATTTGGCTATTATTGTTGAAAGAATGAGGAAGCCGAGGTGTCATTGGCACTCTATTGCTATGTCTGCTTGGATCAATTTCAGTCCATTTCCTTCACAGCTGCCAGCAAGGGGGTTGAGGAAATATATGCAGTTGTATATACTTTGGATGCTTGCCCATCATGGAGGCCTCTAACCTGAATAGGGGCGGGATTGATCTTCTGATGTGAAGAATTTTAAGGATGCCCCTGAGAAGTGAGAAAAAACAGCTGCCATCTCTACAGGAAACCGTAATCAGGCTCTTTTTGAGCCTGCTTACTCCTGATTATCACCGTGTTTCCAACAGCTTCTTCCTGACAGTTGATCCAGAGTGATATAATTGGATGGACTAACAATTTTGTTACATGGTTTTGGGGACTAGCATTACGTTAGCAGTTTCAATGTTTGTTTCTTATTCTAAGAATCAAGAGGGATATTTTGAAAAGAATCAAAGGGCTGCCTGCTTTTTTGTCTCTCTTTTTTTCTAAAAAAAACACATTTCATGCAGATTTTTGAACATGTTATAATTATTTTGGCTACTAAGAGAAGTCTATGTTAACAATTATTTACTGGAATAAGTAACTTATTGCATCTTCCAGAACAAAACTAAGGAGGAGCATTTTTTAATGACTGTCTAATTCTGAGAATTGCAATGTTGGGTAGGTGGAACAGGTTATTTTATTCTTTAAAAGCAACATTATAAAGAACTTAAGGGCCCAGGTTATCTTCTGCAACCACTGATGCGAGATTAGGGAGAAAATCACCATGATGTTAACATCATCAGATGTTAATTATATATAGCTGAATTCCAACAACATGACAAACCACAGTTGCTTTTAAATTCTGGGTGTGGTGTTGGTGGCAGCTGGGCGGGTATGCGGTCGTGGTGGTGATGACAATGGCAGCATGGAAGCCCTTGCCAGGGTCAGGAGGGTAGCAGCGCTACCAACAGCTACCCCGCAAATGTCAGCATGAGAGCTGACAGAAACAGGTAGTTAAAAGAATTCCAAAATACTCCAAATGTATGTGTAGTGTTTTGCTCTGGGATCAAACTCAATATATTAGAGGTGAATATATAATAAAGTCACCTGGAATCAAATTACAGGGGAGATGGATGGTATAAAAATTTAACGAATGAATAAATAAATAAATAATTTACAATTATAAAGTATTTACTTTGTAAAGAGCCAAAGAAACATAAGTCAATGATTCATTTTTATTTATTATTTAAACCATTTGTATAGCTGCCCATGTTTCAACCAACTCTAGACAGCTCATTTATATATACCAATTTGGGGGTAGTGGTTAAGGTGTTGGCCTGGAAACCATGAGACCTTCATGGTTTCCAGACCAACAGTTCTAGGTGTTCCTTAGGCATGAAAGCTGGCTGGGTGATTTTGGGCTACTCCATCTCAGCTTAAATCATCTCAAGGGTTGTTATTGTGGGGAAAACTGGAGGAGGAAGGAGTATTAGGTATATTCACTACTCTGAATTATTTATAAAAAGGTGTGATAAAATATAATACTAATCATGTATTCAGGTATTAACAGCTAGTAAAATGTAAGTATGGAAGCTGATGAGGTAGAGTAGTAATAGTCAGGCTAAGTCATGTAAGCAGTGAGCAGGTAGCTCCTAATCTCAAGGCTGGGAAGAGAATGACCAAATTTTTAAAAGGCCAGGAAGAAAAGGAGCTAGATTATAAACTTTGCAGCAGATACACAAACACACAAACACAAGGTTTGATTTCTGTACTGCTGCAGCCAGAATTCTGTACATTTATGGGAAGCTATGTTGAGTGGCTTTCTGAATATAAGTGAACTACCTGGAGAGTTTGAGATTCATTGCCATAGCCAGCATGGAGGGTGACAAATATCAATCCGAATATTAAACCAACGTGCAATAAATTATCTTTTTGATTTCAAACGTTTCCTTATCAACCTCTTATCTGCAGTAATTAATAATTATCAGTTTTTAAAAATACTTTCCATTTAGCCTTTAGGACAATATTTATTAATGCAATAGTCCCTTGAATTCTTCCACTAAATTTTCTTAATGATCCCCCCAAGCTATGAAATTATTGCTAGTGTAATCATTGAGAAATAACTGTAGTCAACTGCCTAAAATCTAAATACATATGGTATCTGGGAAAAGATGCACAATAATTGCATACATTTCTCAAACTCTGCAAGGCCAAAATGCTGGTTACAAGTAGCAAACTCAATATTGCTTCAGCAAGAACCCTCATTGCTGATTATTGCTACCACAAACTATTGATTAGTTACTAATACACCTTACTCTATTCAGGTTCCAAATTCAATCAGATTTTCTCCAAATGGGATGTTTCCCTCCTCAAATAGATAAAGATGTCAACAACATGAAAGCCATGGTATGTCCTTTGGCTACTAAAGGCACTGAGGGCCAAATTGATTCTATTATGCTTGATTGATTTCTATTGAACTGAACTGAATTGAAAACGGTTACAGAACATGAAATTAATATTGCATACCCAAAGAGAAAGCCAGGATGCAGAAGCAAAAGAGCTATGTAATTACATTTACCAAATGTATTTCATATTTTTTTCTAAAGACTGGCATAAGTCTAATTGGCAACTATTATTTTGAAGGAGAGAATGTTTGTTTAGAATAACTAAGGTTCTCTAAAAAAAATTCTTGGCAGAGATGCAAAAGCAGATTGCTAAGTTCTCTTTGAATAAGGGTTAAAGCAATTTTAAAACTCCTTAAAAGCTCTTTTGCTTTTTCCTCCTTTCATGTCACACAAGCTTTCTGCACCAGCTGAGCACAGCAAAAATCAAACTTAGCAAATGACAGAGGTAGAAATTTCAATTATTGGGAAGTCATTGTGTTTTGAATTGCTGTGATCATGGAATCTCATCTGTGAAAACAGATTAGGGACTGTAATGTTGACCTCAATTATTGAGGACTAGTATGTGAATTTAATTAGTCCCTGAACCCTAACCTAAGTAAACAGTAAAAATAATAATAATAATAATAATAATAATAATAATAAACCCAAAAAACAATATCACAAGCGGAAATAACTGATATTCAAGACACAACTAAAGACATTATAGTAGAACTCCCAGAAGAAGCTCTCGGGGAGGAAATAAACATCACCACCACTAGAACCAGTTATCCCTGAACCAACTGATGAACTAACTCAAAAACAAAAAGAATTGAAGGATAAGATCATGGAGCATTTTCTGCTTAATGAGGAAAGGTAACGTTTACCATCACTAAAAACTGTGCCTAAGAAAATTTTGGCCCCTATCATGAAAATGGTTAATGCAGTGTTTTCAACAATTGAACCGGGATCCATCTTGGAAACAAACCAGTTAATGTACAGCGCAGCTGTAACAGTCACTAATGAACTAGGCATTAAAATCAAAGTACCTAGTCACACAACAGAAAAAGCATCAAAGCCAAAGTGGAAAATCCGTTTAGAACAAAAAATCAAAAAATTAAGGGCAGATGCTAGTAACTTAAAGAACATGCATGAGCAACGGCTTAAAAACAACAAATCATAGATCGGCTAATTAGAAGATATAGATTGGATACAAGAAACATCAATGAAGCTGTAGAGATTGTAAAACAGCAGATAACAGCAACAGCTAGAAAATTGAAAGATATGAGGCACGAATCATCCAGTATAAACAAAATCAGCAATTTCGATCAGACCAACGGCGTTTTTATCAAAGTCTTAATGTGAATGGTGACAGCAAAAGTGAAAAAACCAGAAAAACAGGCCACAGTTGAATTCTGGAAAGAATTGTGGGAAAATGCAAAGGACTACAACAAGGAAGCAAAGTGGATACATGACTTGAGAAAAGCATTGGCAACAAACAAATGCAAGTATTAGAAATAACAACTGAGATGGTCAAAATCGAGTTAAAAAGGTAAAGAATTGACATCACCTGGAAAGGACCAATTACATGGTTTCTGGCTCAAATATCTGACCAGTTTACATGCAATATTGGCCAGGCAACTGAATGAAATTTTACAAAAGGGCCAAATTGATGAATGGTTGACAACTGGAAAAAACATACTTGATTCAGAAAGATGCAACTAAAGGAACAACACCTGAAAACTACAGACCAATAACATGCTTGACAACAACCTTCAAATTATTCACAGGCATTATTGCAGATAACATGATGGATTATTTGGAAACAAACAACATCTTGCAGTAGAGCAAAAAGGCAACAAAAGAAGGAGCAGGGGCACAAAAGATCAGCTTCTAATTGATAAAATGATATTAGAAAATTGTAAGAACAGAAAAACGAACTTGAATATGGTCTGGATTGATTACAAAAAGGCATTTGACTCACTGCCACATAGTTGGATCATAAAATGCTTAGAAACAACTGGCATTAGCAAAAATATTACATCCTTTACTGAAAAGGCGATGAAACAATGGAGAACTGAGTTGGCGGTAGGGAATGAGACCTACAGAATGGTTAATATCAAGCGAGGAATTTTCCAGGGTGATTCACTTTCACCTCTTCTCTTCATCATCGCAATGATCCCACTATCAGTAATCTTAAAAAAAAATGAAATTAGGCTACCAAACAGCCAAAGAAGCTGAAAAAATTTCGCATTTACTATATATGGATTATTTGAAACTCTATGGAAAGTCAGAAATAGAAATCCAATCATTGACAAACACAGTCCGAGTATTCAGCACCGATATTTCAATGCAGTTTGGCATGGAAAAATGCACCACTGTATCCATAAAAAGAGGCAAAATCACTGCATGTGAGGGAATTGAAATGCCCAATGGCCAACTAATTAAATGCAACGAAAATGAAGCCTACAAATACTTAGGCATTCTGCAGTTGGATAACATCAAGCATGGAGAAGTAAAAGCTATTGTCAGGCGAGAGTACACCAACAGAGTTAGGAAAATTTTGAAATCTAAATTGAATGGTGGAAATACAATCAAGGGCATAAATACCTGGGCAATACCAGTTATAAGATACACAGCTGGTATAGTTAACTGGACACAAGCTGATTTGGACATTTTGGACCGAAAAAACCAGGAAACTAATGACAATGCACTACAGTTTACATCCACGTGGTGATACTGATAGACTATATCTGCCCCGAAAATCAGGTGGCAGAGGATTATTACAAGTGAAGCAAACAGTTGAAGAAGAAAAACATGCACTGGCTGATTATTTAAAAGAAAGTCAAGAACATCTATTAATCGAAGTAAAGAACAAAAATCTACTGAAGGCCCAACAGACGAAACAAGAATACAGAAAAGATGTGATAAAATCAAGAATGGAGAGTTGGCAGAACAAAGCACTGCATGGCCAATTTCTGGAAAAAAATAAAAGATAAAGTGGGCAGTGAACAAACTTGGTTATGGTTAACAACAGGTACATTAAAGAAAAGACCGTTGGCTTACCTGAACGGTCGTTCTCAGGGCACTGCGAAGAGAGTCCAAATGCTGGGTTAACACAGCCTATCTGCCCTTGGACTGAGTGATGTTTTTGTTGACCACGCCTCCCTTTGCCTGCACATGCTCAGTTCGAAAATGAAGGCACCGTCCTGTAAACATTACAGTCAATACAGCCACATCGTTCAATATACAAACACTCGGATGGGGTTTGGACTCTCTTCGCAGTGCCCTGAGAACGACCGTTCAGGTAAGCCAACGGTCTTTCTCCAGTGCACTGCTCAGAGAGTCCAAAATGCTGGGACATGCCCAAGCTATTGAGTCCCAGGGTGGGGAAGCGCCGAAGCCTCTGGCATTTCAGCCACTCTTGTAATACTCTTCTTGCCAAAGGAGGCTTCGGCTGAGGCAAAGGTGTCAATCTTATAGTTTCTAATAAAGGCCGTGGGGGAAGCCCAGGTGGCCGCTCTACAAATGTCTAGGATAGAGGCCTGGGTTGCCCAGGCTGCAGACGTGCAGCGCTCCTGGTGGAGTGAGCGGTGACCCGTCCCGGAGCCGTCTTGCCCTGGTGTTCATATGCCAGTTTTGATGCAAGCACGCAGCCAACGTCCCACAGTGTGAGAGGAGACCTTGCGGCCCAGGGACGCAGGGAGGAAGGAGACAAAGAATGCCTCTGACCGGCGTAGTCCTTTGTTCTCTTTACATACGTGCGCACGGCCCATCTCACGTCCAGCTTGTGCCACTCACGCTCCTTAGGGTGAGAAAGGATGGGGACAGAAGTTGGGCAAAATAAGCTCTTGAGTCCTGTGAAACAGAGAGTTAATTTTCGGAGCAAATGACGGATCAAGTCTCAATATTACTCTGTCCGGGTGAACTACGCACAAATCCTCCCTGACAGAGAGCGCAGCAAGCTCGGAAACCCTGCGAGCGGATGTAATGGCCACCAGGAAAGCAGTCCTTGATGGTGAGGTGGCGGAGACTGGTCTTTTTCAAAGGTTCAAATGGGGCTTTGGTCAGGGCCTTAAGCACAAATGGAAGATCCCATGACGGATACCGGTGAACAGCTGGAGGCTGATGTTCGCTGCTCCCTTGAGAAAACTCTTGATCTGAGGGAGCTGACTCAGCGAGCTTCCTGCTCAGAACTTGAAAGCCCAGAGTGGGAAGGCTTGAAGATGGGGAGGAGGATGCAGGCTCCTTAGAAGTGGAGGCCCTAGGTTTGCGTTTTTCCTTTGGGGCCTTGCCCTTGCGAGAGCCTTTGCGCTAATGCCCTCAGCTATCCCTTGGGAGATGGCTAAGGAAATTACCTCCCTCATTTCATCGGAAAGAGCAGGGCTTTTCCCCTTTTTCTCTTTTGTTTACTGGGCCTGCGCTGGCTAGGCCTGCCTGAGCTGGGTCCACCCCTCCCAAGTGGGGAGTTCTGGACAGAATCTCGTTCCTCTCCAATGGAGGAGCTAGGGAGTCGGGGTACCCCCAAGATGCTTCAGGAGATGGATTCCTAGATGCATAGTTATTCCCAACAAGAATTCACTTTCCCCGGGGGATTGGGCCTCACGATCAGGGGAAGCTGACTCCCTGCTGCGACGGTCCGGGCTAGGTTCTGGCTGAAGGGGCCTTGAACCCTCCCCTGGGATCCACTGTGGCTCTTGGAGAAGGACCCTTCAAGTGAGCCTTTGTGCCCTATGCTTTATTTGCAGAGGGATCCAGCTTGCTGCATTTGCTGGAGGGCCCCACCTGTTCCCCTAAGGCCTCCCTGCATTCCTCAGCCATTTCAGGTCCCCACGAGGCCTGGAATATAGCTGGGTTTGGGATGGGCACGCGCTGGCCTTTGCGGTCCAAAAGCGCTGGCAGAATCTCCAGGAGGGAAGGGCCCGCCTTGGGGTCGGATTCCTTCCTCCCACCGCCCTCGGTTCCCCGAGACTTAGCTTATTTTCCGGAGGGAGAGACTAGCTGGCTCCCCAGTCTAGTCTCCAGCCTCCCCGCGAGGTTCTGCAGTCGTTGAGGGCTCACTGAGGCTCCGTTGGCTGGCTGGGCTCTTCTTGCTGTCCTCGCTCCTCGCACGCTCCGAGCTTTGCCGCTCTGCACAGTGAGTCGGGATCGATCCAAAATGGCGGGGTGTGTGCACGCAGCCGCTTCCGCTCTTTCCAGCCTCCAAAAGCGCGCGAAGACTCCAGCCGTCGCTGCTGATGCCGGGCAAAATGGAACAGGCGAGGGAATCCTAGCAATCCGGCTCGCCGGCTTTAGAGCCTTCCCAGAGCCTTCGCTGGACCTTTCCTCTCCGTGGGACGCCCCTGCTCCGACAGGGAACTTGGTTTACCCCACCCTTTGCTCCAGTTGCTAGCCAGCCCCCGCTGTGCAAGCCTTTTCAACCCCCTGCAGTGCTTGCAATTAGCAACAGCAGGAAACCCGGCAGCCCTTCTCTTAAAGCGACAGAAACCTCAATGGAGGCAAAAGGACAGACCTGATGTAGAAGCGTGATTTCCTTTATCTGAGAAGTTAAACGTGGTCCAAATTGGGAAACTTTTTCCAGCCTTTCTGCTCTTAGACTGGAGCTCTCCCAAAACAGTCCTAGCTCGGGCGGACTGAGTTTTCGAACTGAGCATGTGCAGGCAAAGGGAGGCGTGGTCAACAAAAACATCACTCAGTCCAAGGGCAGATAGGCTGTGTTAACCCATCATTTGGACTCTCTGAGCAGTGCACTGGAGAAGAAACAGAGTCACTAATCCTGGCTGCGCAAGAACAAGCTATCCGCACAAATGCCATTAAGGCCAAAATCGAAAAATCCTCTGATGATGCCAAATGCAGACTTTGCAAAGAAGCTGATGAAACTGTTGATCACATACTCAGCTGCTGTAAAAAAATCACGCAGACTGATTATAAATTGCGGCACAATTCAGTAGCACAAATGATCCATTGGAATTTGTGCAAAAATTATAATATTAAACAGCAACAAACTGGTGGGAACATCAGCCTGAAAAAGTCACCGAAAATCAGATGGTCAAGATCTTGTGGGATTTCCGTATACAAACCGACAAAATACTGGCGCATAATACCCAGACATCACACTGGTTGAGAAAAATAAGGTCACAATCATAGACATCGCAATACCAGGTGATAGCAGGGTCGCCGAGAAAGAACATGAAAAAAATCGCAAGATACCAGGACTTAAAAATCGAAATTCAACGACTATGGCACAAACCAGAAGTGATAATTCCAGTGGTAATTGGCACACTGGGTGCTATTCCAAAAGCACTGGAATTACATTTAAAACAGTTAAAAATTGACAAAATCACCATCAGTCAAATGCAAAAAGCCGCACTGCTTGGATCTGCACGCATATTACGAAAATAAGTTACGACGTCCTAGGCCCCTGGGTGGGGCCCGACTAGTAACCAATGCCAAATCCGGCGAAACAACTGGCCGCTGTGATACAATTGTATAATAACAACAACAACAACAACAACAACACACTGAGCTGATCTTCAACATAGTGCCAATACAGATAAAATATGAGGTTAGTCCCTGCTACCAAGCATACACATGTATTTTGAACTTAACTGCTATTTCAACAAAGTAATCCAACATACTAACATTATAGCAATACAGCCTCAAGTTTCAGTGAATATACCTAGCTCAGGAGTTCTCAGTGCACTCTGGGCTTGGTTATGTTCTTGTAGACCAGGTGTGTTAAACTCAAGGCTTGTGAGCTGGATTCAGCTGGTGATGTGGTCGGATCCGGCCCGCGGGACAAACCTGGAAAATGTAAGGGGATGGCCCATGTCGCTTCGGCCGGGTCTACTCAATGTGAAGAGGAAACATGCCACCAGTTTGGGGAGTAACGTCAAGCTGGCCAGGCCAACCTAGTTGGCCATGCCCAGCCGGCCCGAGGTTATGGTTATGATTATGGTTATGGTTAAGTTTATTTATAGGCCGCCCTTTTCCCTGAGGGGACTCAGGGCGGCTTACAACTTATATAGGAAGGGGAAACATACAATGACATATAGGACAATACATAATTAAAAGAGTAAAGCAACATTCATTCAACATTCGGGCGGGGATGGATTATAATCTTTAACCCCAGGCCTGACGGGATAGCCAGGTCTTGAGGGCTGTGCGGAAGGTCTGGAGGGTGGTGAGGGTACGAATCTCCACGGGGAGATCGTTCCAAAGGGTCGGAGCTGCTACTGAAAAGGCTCTCCTCCGCGTAGTTGCCAGTCGACACTGACTGGCAGATGGAACTCGGAGGAGGCCCAATCTATGCGATCTAATGGGTCGTGAGGAGGTAATTGGCAGGAGGCGGTCTCTCAAGTACCTAGATCCACTACCATGAAGGGCTTTGTAGGTGGTAAGTAGCACCTTGAAGCGTACCTGGAGATCAACAGGTAGCCAGCGCAGCTCGCGGAGGATAGGTGTTATGTGGGCGAACCGAGGTGCACCCACAATCACTCGCGCGGCCGCATTCTGGACTAGCTGAAGTCGCCGGATGCTCTTCAAGGGCAGCCTCATGTAGAGCACATTGCAGTATTCCAGCCTAGAGGTCACAAGGGCCCGAGTGACTGTTGTGAGAGCCTCCCGGTTCAGGTAGGGTCGCAACTGGCGCACCAGGCGAACCTGGGCAAATGCCCCTCTGGTCACAGCCGACAGGTGGTAATCAAAAGTCAGCTGTGGATCCAGAAGGACTCCCAAGTTGCGAACCCTGTCTGAAGGGTGTAATATTTGACCCCCAGCCTGAGTGATGGAACACTGGCCAAATTATTGGGAGGTCAACCACAATCCTGATGCGGCCCTCAATTAAATTGAATTTGACACGCCTTTTTGTAGACAATTCATTACCAGTTTAGGCAACATCTTCAGCATTAGGGAAGGTGCTATTTAGTGGATGTTTATGTACAGTAGTTACCTTGTCAATCTTAGCGGGAGTGTGGCTTCTTTCACGATGGCTCCTTCATTAGGCTGTTTCTTTCCTGTTACCTAGTGTTGCTTCCTAGTTACCCAAGTATTAGCTGCTAAAAGAGATGTGTTCTATGTTTCCTTCAAAAGTTTTGGATTATATAGCTTAAGACTCTGCTCTCCAAAGGGTGCTGCCACATCTATCAGTAAGAAGTTAGTAGCTTACTAGATTGGGGGAACAGAACCAAGGAATGCTTCACCAGAGTTTGTAATAATTTTATTTGTTAATTATTTGAGTTTATTTGCCACCCATCTCACTATCAAGCAACTCTGGGCAGCTAATCAAGTCTCATTATGAGAAAAATCTAATGTGTTAACTTGTCTGAATGTCACCCAATGGTTAAGCACTTGTTAGTCCTCCAGAAAAAAATGATAATGCTGTTACAGAATTTACACTGTGGAACCATCTCTTGCGTTTTGCCTTGTACATATGTTCATTTTAATCTTCTGCAGGTACCCAAGAACTTGATTTTTTTTTTTAAAAAAGATGTTAGGGAAAGGACTAATTTTCCTCCCCCACTACACAATGGGTCTGATTCTGATCAGAACATGAGGAAAAAGGTTGTTGCAATTTTTTTTGCCAATGAAAGGTGACTCTAGAATATCAACCAGAAAACAAAATGAGGACTGAAAGGGTTGATACAGTTTTAATGTCATTTGGATTGCATTTTGTGTGAGTGCATGAGCACAGTTAATGCTAAGGTTTGCTTAATGTATCATGCAAATGTGATAAGATATAATTAACTCAAATCCAGTTTTCATAATGCTGCCAAAAGATAAACAGGCTGTCCTCTATAACCTACTCATTATTGGCAAAACGGTTGTCACAAGTTTATTTGTTTTTCTTCCTCCTACACATTTCCTATTAATACTCATGCTTTTAAAATACAATCATTGGCCAGTAAAAACTATCCAAACAAAGTTCTATACAAACTAAGAAATAACTACACAATCTTGATTCTACTTTCAATATTATTGGACAAGCCCATGGTTTGCATGGAGGCCATGAACTTCTACCAGAGTTGGTGAACCCCACATGAAAGTTGAAGCTACCCAATACCAGGAAGCAGGAAATTTCTACTACCAAGCCAGTGGCCAGATCATGGAGCCCAGAGAGGGATCCTAGAGAATAGCAGGGCAGTCAGTACATTAATGGTAGTCCTTACTTGTTCTTATGCCCAGACCAGCACATAGAAAATCACACCATGCCATCTGATCCTGAACATAAACAAGGTATCATGAGAAGTCAATATTACTCTGATACTGAAGTTGGTACAAGATCTGAAACATGAATGGGCAGATTTCTGAGAAAGGAATATCCTTTTCTTCCCTCAGATAGGTTTCAGTAATACATATTGAATCTGCCTGTTTGTCCACTACCAGATTACAGATTGAAATGCTTCCATTATAGATACACCTGGCATTAACAGCAGCAACTAGTCTGTTTCCCAAATAACACCTAATCTTCAGCAGCTGCATAGCCTGAAAAGCCTTCATGGTAGTCCAACCCAATCTCTTCAGCAACATAGTAGGCCTTTTGAAGTTGGTGATCTTAAATCTCCTCTCAATCCTAAACCTCCCAAACTGCTCCTTAACCAAACAACAACAAAACACAATAACCTCCAAAACCTCCATCCAATTTCACATCACCTCTTCATAATTACAGTTTTCTACACCTCATACAAATTGACCACTCTCTCCAAGTCATCTTTGTCTACCAACATGAATGAATGAATGAATGAATGAATGAATGAATGAATGAATGAATCAATCAATCAATCAATCAATCAATCAATCAATCAATCAATGAAATGAATCAATGAAATGAATCAATGAAATGAAATGAAATGAAATACAGGAAAAACCAAGAAATAAATGTTGTGGATCAAACTGAGAAAAGGGGGAAGGAGGCAATAGCCTGTGAAGTAACATGGACTGAGATTGTGTGGTATACATGCAAAAAAACCAGAGGCATGATTTTAATTATGAACAAAGGGGATAAATGTAGGTCAGGAAGCATGAAATGCTACCATCTAGATTAATGAGGATGCATTTGAAAGTAGAAATCCATAGGGAGGTATGAGTTGTACAAGCTAGAGCTGTCAAAGGTGGAAGCCAGCAATTCTCAGTCTAAATAGAACTATTATACAAATGCTAAGATGATTCAGATTCTTAAATCTGGTAAAGAATGGCAAAAATTATATTGACTCAGTCGGAAGGAAAATGTTTATATTGCAATGCAAATTTTCAAGAAGACCTATATTCAATGCAGGACTCGATTTCTCTATTATGCACTATTCAGATCTTCTACACATAATGTATTGTTTTCTTCTCTATACTAAAGCAGTGTTGTATTTACATAGCTTCTGCTATTAATTAGTTTTGGAGTGTTGAGATTTCTTGCTGTGGCCAATGCAATATTTGAAAGCACATTGTAATCCAATGAGTGATAGAAGAATCAGGGATGAATTCTGGAAAAATGTGCAATATTCTAAATGAATATGTTCCAAGGAAAAAAAATTATTCTGTTAGGCATGATGAATAGATAGATGGAAATACAGAAAAAGTGACTGGGCCATTCAGAGACTTAATAATAAGAATCTGTTTATTTTAAGGGCAGTATGACCCATCCCATTCTTGTAGTCACATGGCAAAAGAGTGAATATATACTGTATCTATGGCAACGTTTAAAGAGAGAGACTAGGAAGGTGCCCACCTATTTAACCTGGTAGGATCGGTAGATATCCTTAGGGAAGGCAGTCCCACAGATTACAAGTTAGAGTGAAAGCATAATGATGGCAGGGTTAAGGTTAGGGTTCATTCATACATTCAAGTCCTATATGAAAAATTACCAGAAAATACATTACTCTCTTAGGAAACTGAATGGAAAGTGGACATAAGGAAAATGAAGTGGAAATGGCTTGTTACAGAGTAAAAGGAATTGTGTTATAGAATGCTACATATATATCTAGACCTTAATGGGATATATGATAAAAACATGTATGGTAGAATGATGAAAGAAAAGAGGATATTAATGAGAAAAAAATGCAACAACAATTAATGGAAAACTATGAAGAGATTTATTTCTTACGAGTACTTGGGAAAATAGAAGGCAGAATTCAAATTGAAGGACAATGAGCAAAGTAAATATATTAAAGGCCAGTGCAGTTATATTTGACAGGGGAAACTGAGAGAATGATTGCAAGTTATGATTTAAAAAATGATAAAATACACAATAAAAATGCAAGCAAGTAAATAAATGCCTGTCTCTTAATAAAAAGTTATTAAAGCTGTGGAAATAAGAAATGCCAAAGTTGGTGGAAATATAACAAACAATATTTGATCAGGTGCTCAGATTTTGATTTTAATAATGAGTCAACAAATCTCAAGAGAAAGTATATTTTTGATTGACAAACATACCTCTTTCACCACTAATCATGTAAGAAGAAAAGTAATATATAATGAAAGCAATGTTGATTAATACTCATGTACTTTAGATACCATTCATAGTCTACACCAAAATCTAAGAGATGGTTAACAAGAGTACTGAGTTGTTTTAAATCAAATTCTTTTATTTGATCTACACTTACAAGTCTAGTTCTTGAATACTTATCTATAGTTTTGTTATCCTAAATAGAAAGAACGTTGGTCCTTACCTGAACGTGCTTTCAGTAGAATTGAGGGAGAGGTTATGTGTGGGTATTCTCAAAGCTGATTGGTCCAAAAACTGAGGGAAATTTTCTTTAATGTTCCAGCATTCCCTGTTGTCTCCGTTTCCTCGAGTCGAATGAAGAAACTGCAAAACACAAAGAGACCACAGGACTGCCCGACCCTCCACCTGGCTAGCTACCTTAGCATAACTAGGGAGGGATGTAACCCCTCCCTCAATTCTACTTAAAAGCAATGTTCAGGTAAGGACCAACATTCTCTTTCCAGTAGAATTGAGGGAGGGGTTACGCGTGGGAGGTACCCAAGCTCAGTCCTCAGGGAGGGTAACCTAAGACCCAGAGGGAGGGGCGGCTGCTACCTGCTGGAGAACCCTGCACTAAAGAACACCTCCGCAGATGCAAAAACGACCAGATGATAGTGCCGGATAAAGGGGGTTGGGGACAACCAAGGTGGCCGCCCAGCAAATGTCCTCGAACGGGGCTCTGTGGCCCACATACCGTGGTAGCACTGCTCCGCATGGAAGGGGCCATGATCCCTGAGGGAGGAGCCTAACCTGATGCCTCATAAGCGGCGACTATGGCCTGTCTTAACCACCTGCCAATCGTGGTAGAAGAGATTCTGGCCCCCAAGGAACCTGGTTGAAATGAAATAAAGAGAGCCTTAGATCTGCGAACTGCCAACGTGCACCTGAGATAAATGCGCAGAGCGCAGCACAGGTCTATGCGATGCCAAAGGCGTCCCACTCGTGGGAGGGAGGAGGACAAAAATTAGGTAGACCGATCTCTTGTGCTCTGTGGGAGAGTTAACCTTCGGGAGGCAGGTGGGGTTCAGACGAAGGATCACCCTATCCTGGTGAAATTGGCATAGATCATCTTTAGATGATATGGTCCCTAATTTGGAGATGCGCTGGGCAGACATCATGGCAACTAGGAACACTACCTTTAGGGACTAAAACCTGAGGTGGACCATCTGCAATGGTTCAAAGGCAGCCCCTGTCAAAGCCCTGAGAACTAGGGGCAGGTCCCATGTGGGAAACCTATGCACCAGGGAAGGTCTGAGGTTTGCCTTTTAGGAACCATTTTATCAGAGGAAGGTGAGAAAGGGGTGGAATGGCCCTCCCTGCCAAGGACCAAGGACAGCACCGCTACCTGACATTGCGGGTATTGTGGGATAGCCCCCATCCAACCCTTTTGTAGGAACTCGAGTATCTGAGCAACTGAAGCCTTGGTCGGACAGACACTGAGGGGCCTGCACCATTTGACAAATGCTGACCACGTGGAATTGTAGACCTGCGTGATCGATGGTCATCTGGAAGCCTCGATAGTCGTGATGATCCGTGAGGACTAGTTTGCATTCCTCAGGAGGCCTCTGCTCAAGTGCCAGGCGGTCAAGTGGAGCCACTGGGGTTCTGGGTGGATTAGGACCCCCCTGGCACAAGGAGATCTCCTCCTAAGGAATCCTCCACAGGGGAGAGATGGATAGCTGGGCAAAGTCCGCAAACCATGGCCGTCTGGGCCAATGAGGAGCTATCAGGATGATGTCTGCACCCTCTACCACTACCTTTCTCAGGGTCCCCAGAATAAGTGGGAGTGGGGGAAAGAAGTAAAGTAGGCCTGGCAGCCATCTGCTCCTGAGAGCATCCGTGCCTTCTACAGTCCGTGCCGGGAAGCGGGAGAAAAACCTCAGGAGTTGAGTGTTCGCTGGGGTTGCAAACAAGTCCACCAGTGGAGTGCCGAATCAGAGGCAGATCTTTTGGAATAGTTTGGGGTGGAACTACCACTTGCCATGGTCGACTGTCGCGCGGCTCAGCCAGTCGGCCTGGTGGTTGGCCATGCCCGAGATCACTGATTCCAAGTGTCTCTCCGCCCGGGAGCCGACCTTCAGGGTCTCCAGCCATACTCCTGGAGTGGGTGCCCCCCTGACAGTTTATGTAGGCTTTTGTGGCCACATTGTCTGTAAGGAAGAGCACGTGCCAACCGACAATCAAGTCTTTGAAGTGTCGGAGGGCCAGGCGAATTGCTTTTAATTCTAGCCAATTTATGTTGTGGGGCAGGTCTGAGATCGTTCATCAACCCTGTGCCAATTTGGAGTCCATCAAAGCCCCCCAACCGAACAAGCTTGCATCCGTAGTGATCATAACTCGGTTTGGCTCCCAGAACTCGGACCCCCATCACAGGGCCGGAGATAACCACCACCGAAGGGATAGTTGTACTTCCGCTGGCAGAGGAATGGACCGCAGGGAATTGTTCATAAGTTTCTGCTGGTACAGAATGAGCGTACACTGGAGTGTTTATGAGTGAAGTTGGGCCCAGGCCACTATGCAGTTCCTATGCACGACACCATCTTGATGAGTAACTGAGCCAAGGTCAGGATAGAAGCTGACCGACTTGTGCACACCTTACGGGCCAGAGACTGGAGACTGGCAAGATGGTCTGGCAAGAGATGGACCAACCCTGCCACTGAATCTATCACTGCCCCCAGATGAAGGATCCTCGTGGATGGGGAAAGGTGACTTTTGGGGAAGTTGATGGAGAACCTGAGGGACTGTAGGGTCTTGGATGGTCAGATGAAGGTCGAGGACCAACTGCGCATGTGATTAGGCCTGTATGAGCACGTCATTGAGGTAACATTGGAGTCTCACTGGGGTGGATCGTAGGTGAGCCGCCAATGCCGCCAGGACCTTCGTGAAGGTGCACAGGGCTGAAGCTAGGCCGAAGGGTAGGGCCCGGTACTGGTAGTAATGTCCCTTGTGGGAGAATCTCAGATATCTGTGATGGGCTTGCAGAATCGGGATGTGAAGATAGGCCTCCATCAGATCCATGGAGGCCAGATAGTCCCCCCACCTGATCCCCTGGAGGATAGATCTGAGGGAGGACATTTTGAAACACCTGTACACCAGATACGAATTATGGCATTTGAACTCCAGAATTGCCCTCCAACCCCCCAAGCTCTTCGGGACAACAAACAGGTTGGAGTAGTGGCCCAACCCGTGTTCCGCCTTTGGAACCGGCTCCATCGTCTGAATGTCCAGCAGATGTTCAATGGCTAGAGACATTAGGCGGCGACAGGCCAGATCCCAAGACGGGGGAAAGGTCCTGAAGAGTGTTGGGGGTTGGGAGAGAAACTCCAGGCCTAAGCCGTACCTGATGGTTGACCTGACCAAGGCATCTGATGTGATCAGGTCCCACTGATCCACAAACTGCTCCAGGTGGCTTCTTATGGGAAGACTCGGATTTGAGTCATTTCCCTTTGCGAAAGGGGCAGCTCCCTCTCCATGAGAGAGCCGCCTGGACTGGCCCTGGTATCTACCCCTGTCCTGGTTACAAGCAGCCATTCGGCTCTCTGACACTGCTGTTGGCTGCATGGCTGTCAGCTTGCCTTTTCAAGCCACGGCTCGGCTCCCCAAGCCATGGCGCGCCTTTGAGGTTGTTGGCAGTCAATGAAACTCCCGTTGCCCGCTAAGCAGAGCCTGCCAATGCCTCTGCTGCTGCAGTTCCTCCCGTGGAGCTGCCCAGAGGAGCCTGTCACCCCCGCACGCCCAGGGACAGAATACAGCTCCTAAAGCCCTGAAGCAAGAGGGAGATGCCAGACTGGCTTTCCTATCTCACTCTGAGACAGTCAGAACGATCTCCGCGGGCCGCAGCTCATGAATTTGGTATTTTTTTTTTAAATAAAAGCCAATTAGTTGAATTAAGAGTAGTTTTTAAATTTACCAACAAAGTTCTCTATGGAGCCAAAGCCAGTGCTTGGACCAAAGACTGAGAGGAAACTGGGAGCCAACAGGAAATGCTGGAACATTAAAGAAATTTCCCTCAATCTTTGGACCAATCAGGCCTTGAGAACAACCATGCGTAACCCCTCCCTCAATTCTACTGGAAAACTGTCCAAAATATGTTACTCCTCATGCAAATTATTATACTGCTGAGCTTGTACAGTAATTTCTTCCTTTTTCCAAGACACAATGATTAGGACAATTCAGTTTATCTTAATGGCTAATATCCAATACTCTTTGAGAAACTTTCCAGATGAATCACACAAAAAGGGAAGGCATTATCATCATGATCCCCAAACATTCAGAAAAAGAAATAGGTCTCTGTGAGGTGGCTCCTACATTTTATAGTCTCTTTGCTATTATATAAGAAACCTGTGTGTGTGAGAGAGAGAGAGATGGGGGGGAGAGATGAAGAGGGAGAGGGAGGGGGAAAGAAGCAAGGAAGGAAATAAAATGACTACAAAACATTCCCCTCCAGAAGGTCATATATAGATAAGCAGGGATCAGAACAAGACAAACAATTAGTCAGAAAACAATACATCAATGAACCACCAAGGAGGAAACTACACCCAACTAGCAGGGCAAGCTACTGCATATAAACAGGGAGCAAAACCACATACACTTACACCAACACAGTTACCTAGTTAGGTAATGAAATGTCTTCAAGCAAACAACCAAGTTTAGAGACTACATTTATAACAATTATGCAATTTTCTAATTACATTTGGTTTTCAATCAGAGCTAAATTTTGCCCTTACTTTAACCTCAGAATCATCACATATTTTTTCTGATCTTTATAACTATTCTATGTAGTAGGTGAAGCAGAAAGATACCCTATTCAGACAATCCTGATGGAGTATCAATTCCAATCATCCCTAACCATCTAGCCTATGAACAAGATCCATTTGCATTACAGTGCAATCACACCTGGAGAGATGGAGATATCCACGTTCTGGTTTAAGAAACTGCAAATGTGCATTGTGCTCCTCAGTTTCTCAGTTTCTGTGCGTATGTTGAACTGGGGAGGGGTCTGCTTATTTGTTTAAGAAAGCTCTAATCAGACTTTGCTGATATAAAACTCACAATGAACAGTAGTTAGTATTGAACAGGAAAAAGGAAACCAAGAACAATGAATGATTCTTTTACAAATTCTTCAAATTATGATCTGAGAATTGTCTGACCTCTATCAATGGCCCAAGATCACTCAATAAACTTTATGGCTGAGTGTGAAATGAACTTGAAAGACTTGTAAGTTTAATATTCTATCCATCCCTATTGTTTAATTCTTTAGCAGCATTTTCTTCTTCTTCATGGTTTCCTTTTCCAAATCAGATAATGATGGACATGGAGAACAGCTAAGTACTTATAATAAAATATGAACTTGGCTTAGACTAAGGAACAAAAACGAAAAGCCCTTTTCTCCAACTTTCTCTATGCAAAGAATCAGAGTGCCATGAAATCTTAATTTAGCTTCTACCTTTTTAAAACAATATAAGAAATCCTCTGGATTTTCTTTAAACCAGGTATCTATTCCATGCTGATAACAGTCATCAAAGCTATGTAGATTTCTGGGTTTTCCATGTCTCTCTATTCAACAGATATATGATATCAAAAGGGACATTACAAAGAAGTGCTTCAGATTTTAATCTAGTGAAGTGGCATGCAGGGCTGAAAGAACTCTTTGCAGTACCTTCTACTGCAGAGCCCTATGAAAAGTTAAAAATTATTTCATGCAAGGATTCAATACCCATCTCTAAAAAAGCTCTTTCATTTATTATTTAGAAGATTCACAGGCTCTTATCTTAAAAAAAAAACCTCAAGGCTACTCATTGAATGATTAAAATACGCAGTATAACATAACAACAAAATGCCAGGTTGAATTAAAACTACTATACAGAAAAGCGGCCAATCCACCAGATAATCCTGCTGAAGCACAAATAGGCTGCTTGCTGGGCTAACAGCCAAAGATGTTCATGCATACATCTTACTGAAATGCATGTTCCACAACCTTGGCTGCTGGAGCCTATTTTATTTATTCAGCATCAATGGTGTATTTTATAAAAGAAAAGTTCTATTTTTATAAAGATCAGAGAATCTGAAGCTGCTTTCCGATGATCATAACCATGGTTGCAACTATACCAACATAATTGATTACAGAATGACCTTTTCTTGTCTGCACACTAATCCTGTTTATTGTGTGTTATCTGTCATCACTAGAAGATGCTACAAATAGCTTATCAATTTCATCCTTTTATTAGGAAAGAACAAAATCCCTCATTCTGGCCTGTTATTACTTATTAGGAAAACATTTTATCAAATACATGACTACTTAATTTCTAGAGGAGGTCAGTGATAATAGAATTTTCACTAATCAGCCACATCCTTAATAGAATTGTCACTAATCAGCCAGTTCGCATAGCTCCATTCTGTGGATCTGATTGAAATGAATTCCTCTGAAAATCTTCAAGGATATCATAAGGCTTTTTATCCATTTACTTCTGTTACTGAAGCAGAATGAGTTCTTTAGCTTAAGATGAAAACATGGAAGCATCTAACAATTCATTTTTGGCAGTTCATCATCATGGAAGTTTAAAGGAGAAGAGGCTACAAATCATTTTGGGTTTCAGCCCACAAAGTGATTTCAACAGACTGCAAAAATACATATATATTGATGCCTCCAACCAACATATCTGTAAAGTCACCAAAAACATACCTTATACATTAATCTGTAAATACATTAAACAACCAAGGGGCATCAAACATCTCTTCCATCTCCCATTCATTCTCTTGGAAGATTAATCTCCTTCTAACCATTTTTATATATGACTTGTATTTATAGTTCTGCAATCATTCTACTTTCACTCTTTATTTCTGTCCCTTTTTCATGTTCAATTTTCCCCAAGGTCCACTTTTGATGTTATCAAAGCTGTCTGTCCCCATTCCTAAATTCTTGTATCTTTCACCAATTCTGCCAATTTTTCATCATAAACAATTGTTGTGGCCCGGCAGGAGCCATTGAAGCTGCTGCCAGACAGCCCTGGAGGAGGTGGAGGACCCTGGACAGGGTGTCGACTCCGAGCAGGGCGAGGAAAAACTGGTTGGCCACCAGGTGGCGGCAGAGCATTGGATCAGAGGGAGTGTTCAGGAAAACACTTGTGAGTTGTTTCAGGAGGCACGCTGTCAAAGGGCTACTTGGCAGAAGGAACAACTGCGTAATTGTAGGAGATGATTGCACTTAGCTGATGCTGATTAAGATCCTCTCCTGATTATAAAAGAGACTGTGCCACGCCCTGTTTGCAGGAGTCAACGTTCACTATTCAGAGAAACCAACTTGGAGAAGTGGTTTGCTGTGAGAGTTTGTTTTGCATTGCCTAGGTTTGTAAGACTTACTGCCAGAGTGCTTATCTCTTTGTTTATTTTGGGCTTGCAGCCAACTAGAGTCTGGACTGATTAAAAGTATTCTTATTTACGTTTGCTTGTGGCTTTCGTTCCTGGATGGAGAAGGGGGGTCAGAACAAACAATCATATCAATCATTTGTTTAAATTCATATTTCTTCCTTTGCCATGTCTTTATCCGAATCGACAAGCTTATAAAAACAGGCCCTTTTTAAAGTGAATATTCACTAAAGTGAATATTCACTGAATATTCACCTTTCGCATTTATTCTTGCATCTCTGAGCAATTATTGTTTCTGTACTCTCTCATATCCTTCCCACCCATTCATTCATGTTGTCTGGCAGAATACAAATTTTTTCATGTAGATTGCATTCATTCAGAATGTTGCATGTTTTCTTCCACAAACTCATCTCTGATTTTTCTATTATAAGGATTCAGTGGAGCATAACATGCAACCTATGGACAACTCACTAATCAATTATCAAACCACAATTTGGTTTGCAATTTTACAGTTGAAAGCAATTTGCTCTCACATTCAAATGCATGAACTATAATTATTATTGTTCTGTCACAAGAGGAAACTGAGCTGTAAAAACCATAACCAACTTATGAAACTAAATGTGCAGATGATGATAAGCTAAAGAAATTATTTTAATGTTTAGAGCTAGTACAGTATTTTTTAACAGGAGGAAACACTTTATTTATTTATTTTTAGATTCCAGAGGTGGCATCCCATCCTTGCAAAAGATGGGAGAAGAGTGGGATAGATTTCAGGTTTGTTTTTTAAAAATTTAGAAAAGTAAAATAGGGATGTTAGGTTTTTTTTCTCCTATTTAAATATATCTTTTTCTTATTTATCTGAAAGATAACAAAAACATAGCTTGACAATTGACTACCAGTTTTGGTGTATGATCATAGAGGAACTCGAGGCCTAGGAGTTATCTAAATATATATTTAAAAGTAATTGTTTTTTGACATGAAGTCTTACTTATCTATTATTATGGGATGAACTAAGTAGAGTTATATTATTTGATTCTTAATGCACAAAGGCAAGAATAAGCACCTATATGCTATACTAAAAACACTACACTTAGTATTTTTATTTTTAACTTTTATCAACATCAGTACTTAACCTGTACATAAAGATAAAGGTTGATTTGTCCATTAATCACATATATTTATATCTATAGATATACTATAGATATAGGTATATGAGATCAATAGAAAAACCAATAGAGCCATATTAATTCCCAAGTAGGCCTATTAAAAGGTAGATCACAGAAATAGAATACCATGGTTATCGCTTGCAACTCACAGCCCAAGCCACTTACATTATGAATAATTTAGTATTAATAAGCTCTAACTCATATGAGGACCCAGATTGTTGGGGGCAATATGTTGACTCTGTAAACCGCTTAGAGAGGGCTGTAAAGCACTGTGAAGCAGTATATAAGCCTAAATGCTATTGTTATATGATTACATGATAGATGCCATCATTTGCCAGAAGTGCTCTCTAGGACAAACAGGGTAAAACTATGTGCAAAAACAATCAATGTATGCAAGTTTGAGGTCAGCACTCAAATTGAGGACAAGGTAATATCACAGCAATTCAACCTCCTAAGACATTCCATAGTGACTATTTTAGAAAAATGGGATTTTAACAGCGTGAGAAATCAGATAAAGTTGGCACATATCAGAAGGCTTCAGGCAATCTCAGAAGGTCTCCAAAACAATGTGTTTTTAACACATTACAACCGTTAATTGACAAGGTAATTGTAGTCCATCTCATATATAATCTGAATCTTCATAACCAACTTATTTTCCTCTCATTCCCCACCCTACTCACCCCATTTTGAATCCTATATCAGTCTGCTCATTGTATAAACCTGGTGATATGGGCTTCTTTTTATTATTAAGCTTTTTAATAAATTGTCTTAGTTGGAGAAGATGCTACTGGACTGATATCTTTCCACAGTAGACTAATCATTATAATATTCTACCTATTTGTATTTCTATTTTCAACCTTCTTTTCAACAACAAAAGCTTTACTTTTGCATCTTTACAACAGATTCAGGAATCTTAGAATAATATGATACAAAGTGTGGATTTAGATATTAATACCATATTAGTTTAGAAGCAGGAGTCATCACAATCTACTTCTATTTGTCTACAAAATATTCTGATCTTTAGCTATAATTTAATATTTGAACACTTTCTCTCTACTTTTCAAAAGAAAATGCATCAATCCAGTTATTTCTCTAAAATGTTATAGTTTCCTGCCTGAAACTGCAGGGGGTTTGACTAGAAGACCTGTAAGGTCCCTTTCAACTCTGTTATTCTCACAACTCTCTCTCCAATACTCACAATTTATATGTAATCCAGGAATTTACTGGGCCCCACTCTTTATAGCAGGTGTCCTGACTGCGATTCATCTTTAGCCAAACTGGTTCCCAACTAGTGCAAGCTAGCAAGGGTTGGTCAATCAAAAACCAGTTTGACTAAAGTCCTTGCTTTTGAAGGGGTCAACCACAGTTGCCAACAAAACATCAGGAAAACTGTTGTCTAGACCACTGTCACTAAAACTTGAAGTCCCAATCCTGCTCAACATACTGACTGTGAAAGTCTACACCAGTATAGAGAGGACATTCATTTAAATTATTTTTTTCTAGTTGCTTATTTTCAAAATAAGAAATTATCAAGCTTATCAAAATAAGCAGTTATCAAGCTGCAAAGATCATGCTGAACTTGAAATCAGAACACTACCATTAAATGCTGGATTGTAGGAAGCAGAATTTAGTTATAATAATTCTGCCTCAAATCTTCTCCATAGTGAGTGGGGAGGAGTATCCAGAATGGGTTGACCTTATCCTCTCGTGATTGGATTGAGTTAGATAAGCTCTTTGAGCAACGCCCCCTGACACCAGGAATCCCCAGTTTTTCTGACTCAAATCAATTGTGAAAGGTTGCTCATTCTGGATCTCCAGCAATTTACTAGGATTTAAGGGAAATTCAGTTGGACCCATCGAGCTTTGCCTCCCTGCTCCACGCACAGCCTCCTCCTGCAGGATTGGGACTGCCACTAGCCCCCTGGGGCAGCACGCTGCCCTGGCCACTGAGCACATCTGAAGACACTCAGTGAGGACCTTGGCCGGGCAGCAGGAGGACGGGCAAAAGCCTCTAGCAGGCAGCCCTAACCGCTGAGGCTTGTAAGTTGCTAGAGCGCTCCCTTGCTCCCCTCAGGGGTTGAACGACGAACCGGGGCTTCCAAACACCCTGGAGCGCCCGCGCTGCCTCCACGTGGCCAGAGGATCGTGAGGAAGCCGAAGAAGCCGTTCCTGGCCACAGCGGCATCGGAGAAGAGGCAGGAGGAAGAGAATCTGGCTGGGAGCGCACGCAGCAACCTACCTGGAGCACAAGCCGCTCTTCAGGCACTTTTAAATTTCGTGCCCCTTTGCAAGCCGGTCGGCGCCATTTTGAAGCCGGGAGGACCCACGTGGTCCAAGATGGCGGCGCCCAGCAGCTACCAGGAAGGAGAATCCCAGGCAGCTGCAAGCATGGACTGCAGCCCCACCGTAGGGGCAGAAGAGCAAGCATCCAGGTCCGTGGCTTCCCCAAAGACTGCCCGAGGAGGGGGGGGGGAGGAAAGGCTAAATGCAAAACCAAGCACCTTTCCCCCAGGGCAGATCCAGAGGAAGGGGGGGTCACAAGCCCTCCAAGCCCTCTAAGTATGAGCGGAGGAGGCATAAGGCTTTAGAGAGGCTCTGCAAGAAGGCTGCCAGCCATCAGGCCACCCCAGGTAAAGGGGGAGAAAATCAAGGCTCTCCCTTATCCAGTGGAGGCTCAGTGGAAAATCCAGCCCTGCCAGCAAGGATCCCTATAGACACCTCAGGACTGGGGCTCTACTCAGGGGTGGCAATCCCCTACTACTCCTACTGTGGGGGCAGCCTTGCCTACTGGACTTTCCCTCTTGGGCAGTCCCCCTGCTCAGGGGGGCATCAGCCTCAGCCAGACACCTCCCACAGGGGCCCCGAACTTCCAGGAGTTAATGATGCAGGCTTTTCAGCAATACATGGCAGCAGCATTCCAACAGCCACAGCCTCAGGGGGGGCCCCTCCCACCCACCCCCCAGTGCTCCTGAATTCCCAGAAGCCCAGGAGGAAGAGATTCACAGCTCCTCAGATTCATCCCAGGAGGACAGTGACAATGAAAGTGAGGAAGGCGAGATCAGGGAGGGCAAGCTGTCAGAGGATGAAGGCATGCCCTCTCCTAAGCCTACATTCACCAGGTTGTTCCAGCCCTCACTGTTTAAGTCCCTGCTCTTCAAGGCCAAGGCAACAGTCAAGCTAGGCAACAGAGAAGAGGAGGCCACACCTCAACGCCAGGGCTTCTCAGTGGAGAACATCTTCGATGAGCAGGCCATCGAGGCAGACACCGTTCCTACGCCCAAGAGCTTCCTCGACCTGGTAAGGCGCCAATGGGCATCTCCTACAACTGGCCCCTCACCCTCCTCTTCAGACAGGGTGTTCTTCAATGTGGACTAAGAGCTGGCTAAACTACTTGCGCAGCCCGCCATAGGCGATCCAGTCGTGGCTCTTCATACATCCACCAACATGCCTGGGGAGCCAGAGGATGCCTTGAAGGCGGAGGACAAGAAGGCGGACCTCACCTTGCAGAGGGGTCATCAAGCAGTGGCCTGGGCTGTGAAAGCATCCACCACAGCCTCCTTCATCATCAGATCATCCTTGCTGTGGCTGCAGGAGCTACAGCAACACACCCCCATAGCAGATGCCCGGTCACATCAGGACATCAACAAGCTGGCAGCGGCCATCCAGTTCTCATCGGATGCCACCTTGGCTGCAGCCAGATTTGCTTCCAGGGCGATCGCATCGTCAGTGGCATCACGCAGGCTGCTGTGGCTACGACAGTGGCAGGCAGAGATTCGTCACAAGTGGCACCTGGCTTCGGCCCCCTTCACAGGGACTCCCTCTTTGGCTCGGCTCTGGACAGGTTCCTTATTGAGAACAAGGACAAGAGGAAGGTCCTGGCCACTGCCCAGAAGAAAGGCAGCTTCAGGTCGACTCCATACCCCAGACGTTCCTACTCCTGGGGTCAGGACTCTGGTTCCTTCTTTCAGGGTCAGGACTCCTTTAGGGGGGTCAGAGGCAGGGTTCTCTGGAATCAGGCAGTACCAGGGGGGATTCCCTGCTAGGCAGAGGTACCCAGACAGACAGCAGAGAGGCAGGCAGCAGAAGCGGCCTTTCGAGGGGGAGGAGGAGGAGGAGGGGGGCGCTCCTTCTGCAAAAATTAAATCTAGGCCCAGCGTTCTCCCCATTGGGGGGTGCTTAGCACACTTCGCCGACCGCTGGGACCTCACCTCCTCTGACAGATGGGTGCAGAAGACCATCAGGCATGGCCTTTCACTCGAATTTCTTTCCAGTCCCCCGAGCTTCTTCCAGATATGTCCGGTTTCTAAGAACCCGACCCGGAGGTTGCTGATGCAGGAAGCCATCCAACACCTGTTGGAGATCAGGGCGATCCAGCCAGTGCCTCCAGAGCAACAGGGTCAGGGGCACTAGTCCATTCTGTTTGTCATCCCCAAAGCCTCTGGGGGCTAGAGAGCGATCCTTGACCTGAAATGCCTGAACTGTTCCATTCGCTATAGGAGGTTCAAGATGCACTCCCTGAACTCTATCTTGGAGGGGGTTAGATAGGGAGACTTTCTCACTTCCATAGACTTCACTGAGGCCTATCTGCACATTCCCATTGCCCAGGATCACCGCAGGTATCTCAGATTCTGCTACATGGGGCACCACTGTCAGTACCAGGCCCTCCCCTTCGGCCTGTCTTCGGCCCCGAGGGTATTCATGAAGGTAATGGCAGCACTGGCAGCGCACCTGAGACAGGTCCCAGTGCGCATCCAATGTTACCTGGATGACCTGCTTCTGCAGTCATCTTCCTTTAGGGGCGCCCTGCGAGACCTAGACGTCACCATGACAGTCCTGAGGGACCACGGGTTTACGGTGAACCTAGCCAAGAGTCACCTCCACCCCTCTACTAGTCTGATTCACCTAGGAGCCAGAATAGACACCCAGGCGGGCATGGTCTTCCTGTCGCCTGATAGACAGATAGTGCTTAGACAGCTAGCCTCCTCGATAGCCAGGAAGCGCAAGGTGTCCTTAGCCACTCTGTCTAAACTACTAGGCACCATGGTCTCTGCCATTGGAATTGTTCCGTGGGCTCGCCTCCACACCAGAGATCTCCAATGGTTCCTCTTGCCATTCCAGCGAAGGCGCACGAGCTGCTCACAGACCAAGGTACTTCTCCCGGTAGAGGTCTCCCGCTCCCTGACTTCGGGCGCCCGGAGGTTGATCTGTTCGCCACTCCCCTCAACACTCAGCTCCTGAGGTTCTTCTCCAGGTACCAGACACAGGGGGCGGAAGGGATGGACGCTCTGCGGAGCTCATGGCCCAGGGGTCTTTTGTATGCCTTTCCTCCCTTGCCCCTGATTCCCAGGGTCATACGGAAGATCCTTCAGGAGGGGGTGGAAGTGGTTCTGTTGGCTCCTCATTGGCCCCGGAGGCCTTGGTTTGCAGATCTCCAGTCTCTGTCGGTGGAGAGGCCCTGGAGAATCCCCCAGGAGAGGATATCCCTCAGCCAGGGGTCGCTGGAGCACCCGGATCCTCAATAGCTCCAGTTGACCGCTTGGCAATTGAGCGGAGCATCCTGAGGAAAGACCTCTTCTCCCCCAGGGTGATAAGGACTATCCAGGCTGCCCGAAGACCCTCCACGGAGTGCATCTATGGCTCCACGTGGCGGGCCTTTGACTATTGGTACAACTCCCGGGGGTACAACCCCATCCAGGCTATGGTGCCACAGGTTCTGGACTTCCTTCAGGTGGGCCTGGATAGAGGGTTAGCTCCTAACACAATTAGGAGACAGGTTTCAGCCATCTCATCAGTTCTCCTGTGTGGCAGAAACCAGAGTTTGATGCACCACCCCATGGTCAGGCAATTCCTTAAGGGGGCCTCCAATCTCAGACCACCTACGGTACACAGGGTATTGGACGCTCTAACAGGCGCTCCGTTTGAGCCGTTACGAACAGTTTCCCTTAAGTTCCTGACCCTGAAGGTGGCGTTCCTGGTGGCCATCACCTCCGCCAGGTGGATATCCGAACTGCAAGCGCTGTCCACCAGGGAGGACCTCTGTGTCTTCCACCAAGACAGGGTGGTGTTATGGCTGGATCCGTCCTTCATCCCCAAGGTGTGCTCCTGCTTCCATCGAGCCCAGGAACTGATTTTGCCCAACTTCTGTCCGGACCCTTCTCACCCGTTGGAGAGGAAGTGGCACACTCTGGACGTAAGGAGGGCTCTGAGGATTTACCTCAGGAGAACCAGGCCAAACAGGAAATCCGAAGCCCTGTTTGTCTCCTTCCAACCAGGATCCCTGGGTAACAAGGTAACTTCCACCACTATTGGCAGGTGGTTGCGAACCTGCATTGCCACTGCGTACCAATCGCAGGGTTTACAGACACCAAATCATATCACAGCCCACTCCACGCGGAGTGCAGCCACATCCATGGCCTGGGCCACAAAAGCATCCCTGGCTGAAATCTGCAAGGTAGCTACATGGTCTTCCCCCTCTCCCTTTTTTAGGAGCTATAAGTTGGACTCCTTTGCCTCGGCAGAAGCCTCGTTCGGCCGCAGGGTATTGCAGGCGGTTCACAGGGCGGGGCCCACGCCTCAACAGGCCTGAGTGGGGGACACGGGACCTCAGGGGTCTCCTTCCCTAGGGACGTGCAGGCTTTGGTACATCCCATTCTGGATACTCCTCCCCCCTCACTATGGAGAAAGGGCGTTGGTACTTACCTGATACGCCTCTTCTCATAGTGGGGGGAGGAGTATCCAGTCCCTCCCTGACTATGTTTGTACGACTAAGTGTTATGTTCATTGTTTATGTAGTTATATAAATACTGATGTTGAAGACAATAAAAGCTAAAAACTGAATCAAGAGTCTGGAGTGAAAGGACGTTGGTCTTACCTGAACGTCTATTTTCAGAAGGGGGAGGGAATGGTCACACGTGGGTTGTTCTCAAAGCCTGATTGGTCCAAAGACTGAGAGAAAACGCTTAAATACTGGTGCCTTCCAGTCCTATCGCAGTTTCCTCGAAGGCGAACGGTAGAACTGAAAAGACAAAAAAACAACACACAACAAAACCCCCGGGAACCACCCGGGCCCTCCCCTTGGCCCCGACGGAAAGGTCTCAGGGCGGGTTGTGACCATTCCCTCCCCCTTCTGAAAATAGACGTTCACCTAAGACCAACGTCCTTTTTCCAGAAGAGGGGGAGGGAATGGTCACACGTGGGACATACCCAAGCTACCGTCCCAGGGAGGGAGAACGAGAATCACCAGGGCCCAAGGGGAGCCTCAACCGCCACCCCCCAGAGGGTCCTGCCACCAAGGACACACTCGCATCTGCAAAGCCTTCAGATCATAGCGCCGGAGGAAGAAGCCGGGGAAATCCAGAGGCCGCGCGACAGACGGCCTCAACTGGCCCCCCGCGGCCCCCGAGGCCATGCTCGTGTCGCTCCTAATAGACTGGGCCGTGAACTCTGATGGGACTGGCCCGTCGACCCGAAACCCCGAGGGCTTCCGCAATGGCCCGACGCAGCCGACGCCAACGGTGGCTGAAGATACGCTCGAACCCAGCGACCCCCGGCTGGAGGATCAGTCTACAAGGACTCGACCTACGGACCCCTCGGTCCGCTGGCGATGGAGCCGCAGGGCGCGTTGTGCGCCCAACCAATGCCAGAGCTTAGCGAAGGAAGTGGCCACCTACGGGAAGAAGGCACGAGCAAGGCGAAGCCTCGCCCCGCCCTTTAGAGGCGACGGGGACAACCTCAGAGCAGGGTGCCCAACTCCACATACCCGGGCGGAGACAACCACCACAAGGGAGCCAGCCGACGAGCATACCGAAGAGATTCGAAGAAACCCCCCCTGAGCACAAGGGGGAAGAACACACGGGGAACCCGCGGACAGAGGGAAACCCAGAAGCCGCCCCCTACCGAGAAGCTCGATCAGGGGGACCTGAGAGAGGGAGAACCCCCACCCCCTCCAGGGCTGAAAACAATTCCGCCACAAGGCGGCGCAATCTTGAGGGTTTCCGAAGTCAGGCCCCTCCTTCAGGAACTCCTGACGTTCGAGAGAAAGGTGCCCTGCCAGGCGGAGCCAGGCGAAGCCAGGCGGATAACACCGCCGGACGATACCCAGGTGGAACCGCAGCCGCGGTCCGCAAGGCACCCAGGCCTCCCTAGTCGAGAGAGACCCCGTTGGCTAGACCAGCCTCCAACAGCTGCCGGACAAGGGTCATGGGCCGGATGCAATCCCAGGGACCAGGTGAAGCAGGACCACCACCCCCCGCTGCCAGGCCAACCCCTCCCACGGGAGCCTCCGCGGAGGGCCACCGACAGCCGGACGAGGTCCGCGAGCCAAGGCCCCTAGGTCCTAATGGCCCACCCCCACGATCAGGGCCCCCATGCCACCCCCCTCCGGGGAGACCTGGAACCAGGGGGATGGGAGGAACCCATACCGAGACCGCAGGTCACCTCCTTTCGAGGGCGCTTACGCCCTCCACAGATCAGGACAGGAAATGGGTGAAACCCCAGGGAGGAATAGAACACGCGGCGAGCAAGTAGACACCCAGGGAGTGTCGAACTGCCGACAGATCTGCCAAAAAAAAGAACCGACGACTGAGGGAGTAGGCCCGCTCCCCTGGTCAGGGCCGCCCGATGCCGCCGAGCCGCCCGGAGACAGGAGAGCCCGGCGGAGAGTCTCGACTCTGGGGGCAACAGAGGCCCTACCGCCCAAACGTCCCGTCCCGAGCATTCCGGCCGAGGGCTGGAGAAGACCCCCCCCGACAGATGAGGGCCGGAGTGGTCCCCGTGCCAACGGGAGGGCACGCAATGCCCAGCTACGGGGCCCAAGGGAAGCGCAGAGCCCGGCGGGACAGCACTAGTGTCCAAGGGTCCGGCGGGTGGGATTATCCCTGCTCAGGAGCATCTGCCCAATCTGATAGAGGGAGGTTGAAACCGAACAACATCCCTAAGGCCCTACGCCAGCTGGCATAGGCCGAAGTGGAGCTCCTGGACAGACTCACCCCCTCCCCTGACATGGAGCCTATGACCGACGCCAGACAAGCGGAAAGGGAAGAGGTGGACGCCGGAGAAGCCCGCCGAGGAACAGGACAGCTCCTAGAACGGGCGCTAAATAACCGAAAGACCTGAATAGGCTAGCCCCGCCAAGGAATCAGAGCCCCCAGGATGGGGCGTGGACAAGCCGCCCGGGCCGCCGGGCCTTAGTGAAACCCGGAGAACGGAGACCAGACCAAGGGAAGAGCCCTGTGGGGGAACCCCAGGGACCCGCGGTGACCGGCCAGAGCCGAGGAACGAAGATAAGCCCCCGAAGAGCCACCAGGCCAGGGGTCTCCTGCCTGAAACCCCGAAGGACCGAAAGGGGGGAGAACGCTCTCCCCGCCTGTGCACTAGAGCGGTGCAGAAACGAGAGGGCCCGCTAAGCCTTCCGGCCACCCGTCCGAACCGCGGACAGATGTGAGAGGCGCTCCAGGCCCCGGTCATCCGGAGGAGCCATCTGCACTCCCTGAAGGCCGAGAAGAAGGGCAATGGCCTGAACCACCGGGTAGCAGCCCCCCCCGGCTCCCGGACGGAGGGAACCCCCCCCAAAGAGCCGGCGGGGTGGAGAGAACCAACGCGGGAGCGAGGCAAGCTGAGGCCCGTGCCCAAGGGTCCAATGCCGGCCGCTCTGAGAACACGCCTAGCGGCTGATGGCCTCCGATGGGACGACCCGAGGTCGAGCCCCTCCCCTGAGCGGAAGGGGTGCTGCCCCCCCCCCTTGTGGCTGGACTGTCTGGACCAGAGGAGGGAGCCGTAGCCGCTCCTGAGGGATGAGCTGGAGAACTGCCTACAAATGGAAGAGAAAAACGCAAGATTATTGACAGAATCGGAAATCCATGCTGGCACATGACAAAGAGGATTTAGATCCGGCTCAGCTGTCACAAGCGGGCGAACTGTCCCGTGTCTCCATCCTTGGACCGGGAAGAGCCCCCCCCCAAGGGTTCAGGCCTCTCGAAGGCATGGCCGTCCAGAGACAGAGGGCTGAGCCGGTCCTCAGTCAGTGACGCCGGCAATGAAGCCCGGGCGACGTGACCGAAGTGGTCAGCATCCAGGACGCAAACATGAGCGAGCCCCGGCCGCCCCAGGGAGGAAGGGCGGGCCGCCCCGAGTCAGAAGAGATCCAGGCGGCGAGGCTCCCTGGGACGTGAAAGCGCTCCCGGCGCTGCCCCAGTCACTGACCGAGGCCTGACTAAATTACCGGGAGCTGGGTCCGCAGAGGGCGACCACCGCAGCGGCAACGGGAGGACATCTTAGAAGCTCAGCGCGCCCGATGAAACCAGGGCCGCCACTAGAAGGTGACGGACTGCAACTGAATCGCCCAGGCAAGGGCCCAGTTACTCTAGAGCCAACGGCCCAGGCCCCCAGACAAGTCGGAGGAATGCGGCCACTGTATGGTCAGCGCCTCCGTGCCAAGGGAGGAGTCGAGATCTCTTTCCAGACCATGGCCGTGGCAGAACGTGGTCCTGCCAGGATCAGTGGGTGGAGGCATCAAGGTCCCCCCCACCAGCTGGCCATGCACCGAGCCTGCCCCAGGCACAGCAAACAGTCTGAGCCATGATGCCCAGAGATGGGCCCATGCAGGGCCACAGCTCCGATTAAAACGCCGAGCCAGTCTACTCTACATAACAAAGATAGGATTAGCCTGCAACAGGCTAATCTTGGAAACTCACAACCTGGCATCTTGGAACTCAATCTCCAAAAGGAATGCTACAGATCTAAGCAGGCCAGGAAGAACCCCTGGCCTAAATAGAATTCTAAATAGAATTTTTTTTTTTTAACTTTTAGTCTACTTTAGTTTATCCTAGCAATTTTCCATTTTCATCATTGACCGCGGATCAAGTAGGGGGGAACATAGCCCAACGATGGGCGCGGCCCAGACCTCCATGTCTGGAAGGGGCGGAGAACCATTTAATCCTCCGCACCACCATAGGCAGAACCAGGCCCCGGGAGAGCCTACCTGCACACGGGTTAAGACCCTCGACTCACCCCCCCCCCTGGATCCCCTGAGTGGGGGAGGGCGAGAGGGACCCCACTCTACCTGGAAGGAAGGGGAAACCTGCCTGGGAACCCCAGGGCAGGAAAACCAACCCCTAGGAGTGATTTGGGGGAAAAAAGGCCTGAGGCGGGACCAACCCCAGACCCTGGGACAAAGGCCAAAGGCTCATACATGTAGATCTGATGCAAGTCCCCAGAGATGTGCACGGCCCTCTGTTGGGCCCCACAGAACACAGCTCCCAAATGGCTAACCTCTGAAGGAGGAAGGCAGCGCCAACCCAGAGTAGGCCCGGGTAGAATCCCCGGGCACCAGTAGCAAAGGAAAACAAAGGAAGACTAATATTGCAAGCCCTTAAGCTCTCATCTGCTAGTCATCCCTTACTGGCATTGAATTAAGCACAGTTGTGAAGTACGTTGTACATATATGTATATATATAATTGTATTTGTGCTGATAAACAAATAAAGGGAGACCCGTATAGTCTATTACAATCCATTTAGCTCTCATCAGCTAGCCTTATAATAAAGGGAGACTAGTATAGATCTATTTCAAGCTATTTAGACCTTACTGTTAATTGCAATGTGAAACCTCTGAGCCACAATACTTTCCCGCACAATGCAGCCCCTGACCTCCTCCCACGAGAAGGACTTCAGGGCAGAGGAAGACATGGGGGGGGGAACACCCTCCCCCTCCCCCTCCCCCTGCAAGGGCTTTCTCACCTGCCGCCAGGTCTGCCATCTGGCCCTGGGGAAACTCCAAGTCCCCCTCCATTTCCCCACTTACGCGTCCAGCTGGAAGGAATGGAGGATTCCAAGCCACTGTAGGCCCCACCGGGACCTGGGCCTGCTTTCTCTGCTGCCTGCCATGCCAAAGGAAGAGACCGCACCAGCCAATGGACCTGGGTCGAGGCCCGGTCCTCGCACACGTGGCGACCGAGCCAACATGGCTACCGGAACTTTCATTTTCGATCTGCGGCTCCGATGGCCCACTGAAGGGCCGTGCTGAGGCAGGCAAGGACGGGGGAGGCCACGCGGCTCCCAGGCACGCTCCACCTCCCCCAGGAATGCTCGTAGCAGTCCGAGCCGAAGAGAGAACGCGGCAGCCGCCCGAATCAAACGGCGGCTCCGCAAGCGGCTCACATGCGCCTCCTGGCGCTGCTGCTGCATCTCCTGGCTATTTAAGGGAGAAGGCAGCCTCTCCAGCAGCTGAAAGAAGAGCTGGCACCCCCGCACCCGGGGACGGGCTGAGACTCTGGGCCTGCGGGGGGGAGGCAGCATGCCCCACTGGGCCCTCCCCCACCGCCTGGGGCAGTAAACTGTCCCTTGGGGCCGCAGCTGCTGAATTTAGTAATTTAGAAATCTTTTAAATGCCCAATTAAACCAAATAAGGCCAAATTGAATAAAGTAATCCTACCAGTAATTCTCAACAGTTCTTGGACCAGAAAAGACTGAGAGGAAACTGGGATAGGACTGGAAGGCACCAGTATTTAAGCGTTTTCTCTCAGTCTTTGGACCAATCAGGCTTTGAGAACAACCCACGTGTGACCATTCCCTCCCCCTCTTCTGGAAAATGATGCAACGAGTCGGATAGAGCTCTTCGTCATTAAAACTGGAGATTCCTGGTGCCAGGGGGCGTTGTCCAAAGAGCTTATCTGACTGAATCCAATCACGAGGGGATAAGGTCAACCCATTCTGGATACTCCTCCCACCACTATGAGAAGAGGCGTATCAGGTAAGTACCAATGCCCTTTCTTAAACCCTTGTTAAACTATTGATGTTGCATCCTGCAAATTTTAAAATGATTCTTGAAGAAAACCCTCGCAACTATTTACTAATGATTGTAACATGGTCAATTAGCAGCATTTACAAAGATCTTTTTTTTCCTTTTCCTTTTCACTATGAATGCTGAATTCAATTCAAGCATACTCCAATATTATTTCATTAACACATTTGTTCCAGATTACTATTTGTGAAAAGAATGCATTTGTAGAAATTAATCAAAAAAAGCATGCCATGTTATTACCTGCTAGAAGGAAGGCTAGAGAGATTCACTAAGTGTATGAACACATTAAATGAAAATCAGAGACGGAACAAATTATTCTTAATAATACTTAGCACATGTATAGAATTTAATGTCTTCAGCTGTAGCCCAATATTAACTAATTATCCTGAAGCACTTCCCTTCAAGGTTGATGAGAATTACCTATATTTAATATTGGGAATAACATGAATCCAGGATGTTAAATAAGGCCTCTGATTTCAGGCGGATTTATAATATGAATTATCTTGTTGGCAGCTCAGCTGTATATCTGTGCCAGGTTACTATCATCAACAAATGCCAACCAATTATCTGGTTAACTAAAGGTATTTTTATACCAGCTCATTATGCTCAGTTTGGCCTTGGAAACAGCATGTTTTCTTGTGCTTCTTTTCAGGAAACTACCTTATGTTTCTTAGTATGATACTTAACACTGAATTGAAACAGTAGTGGGTTTCCATTTTTTTTACTACCTGTTCCTCATGTGCGTGCATGCACTCGACGCTTCTGTGCATGCGCAGAAGAATCCGGGCAGAGCCTCCCGCTGCTCTTACTGGTTTTCCCTATCTGGGCCGAACCAAGAAGCAACCCATCTCTGAACTAAACTACTGTATATACTCGAGTATAAGCCTAGTTTTTCAGCCCACTTTTTGGGCTGAAAAAAGCCGCCTCGGCTTATACTCGAGTCAGTGAAAATTTGCCCGAAATGGAGGAGAAAAAAGGGGCGGGGCCATGCCGCTGGGTGACACTCGTGAATGGCCCAGTGCCCCTGTGAGTTTCCCCTCCCTCTGTGTCAGTTTGCCGCGCAGCGCGCACCGCACCATCCCCCCCTCCTCACGTTCTAATGTAATGCGGGCTGTCCTTAACGATTCCCCGTGCCTCCCCTCCTGCCGCTCTGCAACGATGTCCCCACCTCCTCCTTGTTATGGCAAGCAGCCACATAGCGATTGTCCCCACCTCCTCTGGTACAGTGATCCAATGATAGGAATCACTGTGCCGTGTGTCATAGGAGGCGGGACATCGCTCCCGCGGCTGCACGGGACATCAGCATCACAGCGGGACGTCAGCATCATGAGGTGAGTGAAGTATTTCATTGAATACACCGCTAGTTTACTGTGTTTCCTTTGAAATAAATATTCAAAAACATTATTGGTAATCTATTGTTATTTTTGAAATTTACCGGTAGCTGCTGCATTTCCCACCCTAGGCTTATACTCGAGTCAATAACTTTTCCAGTTTTTTTGTGGTAAAATTAGGTGTCTCGGCTTATATTCGGGTCGGGCCTATACTCGAGTATATACGGTAATACTGAAATCACTTTTGTTTTACAGAGTTTTGTCTCTACAAATAATTTCATTTCTGAACTCACCCAGTGCATTAGGGCTGCTGTGGGTAAATCTTGCTGTCAGAACTTAGACCAGAGTGCAAATAGACTGGATTTGTATAATTTGGCTTTGTAGCAGTAATCAGGCTAGGAAGCGTTTTAATGCCCCAGAAGCAGCCAAATATGTCTGGAAAAGGCAAACTGTGATAGAAAACTTTGGTCACTTATCTGGGAATAATACTAACGGATTTATATGGTTTACTTTTGAGGTCGACATATATAAGACTTCACATGACAAGCATACAGATAGAACCTCGACTAACAACATTCATTTAGTAACTTTGAAAGTTACAACTGCACTGAAAAAATGGACATATGAACAGTTTCCCGACTTACGACCATTGCAGCTTCCCCATAATCATGTGATCAAAATTCAGATGCTTGGCACTCCTATTTATGATGGCTGCACTGTTCCTATGATTGCCTTTTGTGACCTTCTGACAATCAAAGTCAATAGAGAAGCCAGATTACTTAACAACTGCAGTTGATTTCACTTAATGATGGTGGCAAGGAAAGGTCATAAATTGGGGAAAACTCACTTAACAATTGTCTTGCTTAGCAACAGTAATATGGGCTCAATTGCGGTTGTAAGCCCAGAACTACCTGTATTATAGCAATAGCAATAGCAGTGGACTTATATACCGCTTCATAGGCCTTTCAGGCCTCTCTAAGCGGTTACAGAGAGTCAGCATATTGCCCCCAACATCGGGGTCCTCATTTACCCACCTCGGAAGGATGGAAGGGCTGAGTCAACCCTGAGCCGGTGAGATTAAACCGCTGACCTGCTGATCTAGCAGTAGCCTGCAGTGCTGCATTTAACCACTGCGCCACCTTGGCTCTTTTTTTTGTGTTAGAATAGAATAGAGCTGGAAGGGACCTTGAAGGTCTTCTAGTCTAACCCCCTGCTCAAGGAAGAGAACCTATACCATCTCAGACAAGTGACTGTCCAGTCTCTTCTTAAAACTTCCAGTGATAAAGCGCCCATTATTTCTGAATGCAAGCTGTTCCACTGGTTAATTGTCCTCACTGTAAGGAAGTTTTCCTCAATTGCAGGTGGCTTCTCTCTCGGATAGTTTCCAATCATAGTTTCTTGTCCTGCCCTCAGGTGCTTTAGAGCAGTGGTCCCCAACCCCCGGTCCGCGGACCGGTGCCGGGCCGTGGAGTACCTGGCACCGGGCCGCGCAGCGACCGGGGGCCATGATCACTGTTCCCTCTAAGGTGTGCGCCTGCGCGGGCCGCGCACATCACAAAAAAAGCCCGCCGCAGCAGATTCTATCTGCCGCGCAGAGTTTTTTGTAAAGCAAACGTGGGGAATTCCTTTACAGGCGGCTAGAACTGGCCGCCTGCAAAGGACCTCCCCAGACTTGTTTTGATGAGCCCCAGTCCTCTTGCTTCTTCTCCTTCACCGGCAAAGCTCCCGCTGGCGCCCTGCCCATGCAGTGGCAGTGCCTCTCCCTCCAAGCGGAGCACCTGAGCTGGCTCCCGCGTTATTCCTCCCCCTTCCTCCTCTGCCGTGCTTTTGAGGCCGCGGGAGCTAGTAGGAAAGCGGCGGAGGTGGAGGCAGGGATAACCCAGAGCCCAGCTGAGGTGCTCCGAGCGGAGGGGGAGGCACCACCGCTGCTGCCATGGGCAGGGCGCCAGCGGGAGCTTTGCCGGTGAAGGAGAAGAAGCAAGAGGACTGGCGGCTTTGAAATGCAACCCCCTGGTCCCGCCGGCCGCGGATTTGATTCGGCATAAGTGGGGGCCGAACGCATGCTGAGCCGACTTTGCACAGTGAGGCAGAGTAATTCAACCCCCCAAAGAACGTGTGTGTGTGTGTGAGAGAGAGAGAATTGGATCAAAATTGGTGGCCAAAGGAATGGAGGGAGGGAAGGAAGGAAGGAAGGGAGGGAGGGAGGGAGGGAGGGAGGAAGCCCTGCCCCCTGTGAAAAAAACTGAAGATGGAGCAGTGAATGAATAAACCATAAAAGCAACAAACAGTTAATGCGTAAGTAAGCTGAGGAGCAAGTTCTCAACTAAGGAAGCAATATAAGAAAGAAATATAAAAAGCTCAATATGCCAAAACACGTATTTTAGTCTTCATTTAATTACTTGTATTGTAGTCTGATGTAACATCTTTTTAAAGTTAACGTTAGTTAGAAAAGATAGGGTACAAAACTTAAATAATAAAAAAATTGTACATTCTTTTGAAAAATAAATGCAATACTTGATTAATTTCATATCTTTATTTAAAATAGTTTTGGCATGGCATATGATTTTATTGACTCAGTTGGAAATGATGTGGATGTTGTATCTGATTCTGAGGTATATATATTCTTAAGTAACATAACATATAGCATATTGGCTCCAGGGAAGTTTAATCAAAACAATCTGATATATAAACAATCAATGTGTCGTCGCGAACAACGCTCCCCACCCCTGCGCGCACTCAGCGGGCCACAGTAAAATTATCAAAGGCTGACTGGTCCGCGGCGATAAAAAGGTTGGGGACCACTGCTTTAGAGCAGTGGTCTCCCAGAGTTGAAATCCACAAGTCTTAAAGTTGCCAAGGTTGGAGACCACTGCTTTAGAGATAACTTGACCCCCACTTCTTTGCAGCAGCCCCTCAAATACAGAAATACTGCTATTATGTCACCCCCCAATTCTTCTTTTCTTTAGACTAGCCAGACCCAAAACCTGCAGCCATTCTTCATATGATATAGTCTCCACGCCTTTGATCATCTCAGTTGCTCTTTTCTGAACTTTTCCAAAGTCTCAACCTCTTTTTGTAGTATGGTGACCAAAATTGGTTGCAGTATTCCAGATGTAGTCTTACTAGGGGCACTAATACTTCACATTTTTTATTATAGTTATATCTCACTTTAATATTTTTATAAATAAAGTTATTTTGTAAATAACCTCAAGATGGTGAACACATACAATACTTCTTCCTATTTTCCCACAACAACTCTAGGAGGCAGATTAGGCTGAGAGGGAGTGACTGGCCCAAAATTCACGCAAGTAGCCTTCATGCCTAAAGACAGACTAACACTACAGACAGAACTCAATCCCCTGGTTCTAGGCCAGAATCTTAACTACCAGACTAAATTGGCTCTCACCTAGGATGTATAATTCTTTAGGTTTTCCTCCTTCCTTAAAATACTCCAACATGATCTTGGTAGTAGAACTGAAAGTGTGCATTATTTAAACCCCAGCTGCACACTTTCCTTTAAAAAAAAAAAAAGGAAGCTCTATGGAGTAGAAATAAATGGGGATTATCAAAAAGCAAAATATATAAAAACAAAACTGATCATAGTGCTGAAGTAGATCTATATTACATCTGGGTGCGTCTGAATACAGCATTTTTTGCCTCCCGAAACCCTGCCCCCTTCACCAAAATGACCTTGTATAGCCTTTAGGAGGCTTCCAGAGTGCTCCTGGGGCTGGGGAGGGCAGAAATGAGCGAAAAACGAGCCGTGTTGGAGCACTCTACAAGCCTCCTAAAGCTATTCATGCCCTTTAAAAAAAAAATAGGCCAGTTTTTGTGAAAAATGGGCATTTTTGGGAGGTCTGTAGAGTGCAAAAACTTTAATATTTAATTTGCCTCTTCAAAATCTTGGTGCATCTTATACTCCGATGTGTCTTATACTCTGAAAAATACAGAACAATAATAACTTTCCAAGCAAGAAGACAAACATATACATGCATCTTGTTTTTGAAGAGAATGCTTAACAGGCAGCTAATTCTAGCCACTGTTTACAAATCACACTATAGTGTAATACAAATCAAACAAACCAACATAGAGCTACATGAAGTCCAGTGTCTTGGTTAAATTCTAAATGGAACACAAGTAAACTAGCTGATAATTCTTAATTTAATAAATCTAAGCTTGAGTTTTCCTGAACCATTGTTCTTAATGTTCAGGTAACCATGTCTCCTTTAACATTAATTCTGTTTTCTATATAAAGATAAAGATGTTAATATTCAACTGAAGGTTAAAAAAACCACAGAGGGTAATAAAATTGACAGCATTAATTCTTAGAGCTTTAGGATTGGTATAATAACCTTTCCTTTATTTTGCTGTCCAGTATTTCATGCATGATTTTCCAGTTTGCTGCATTGATTTCAACAGCAGGCAAGTCACTTTGAATGTCATCAATCTGCAGTATTATAAAGCTCATTCTGAACTATTCTGAAAATAAAACAGCAAATTGGTTGGAAAATAATAGACTTAAAAGAAGAATTCTAATTAGGTGACAAACTGGTATAATTTCAGGTAATTCACTTTGTGTATTTATTCTTTAAACTTCATCTATCATCTTTTGTCATTTTGAAACTTCACATTACCATTGCTGCTTTTCAAATCATCATCACTACAGTAATAGTACAGATTAATGGACCAACCACATTTAAGTAACATTACTGCTAAGCAAAAGATATGTTCTTGTGTAAAATAATAGGAAGTGGTCATGATATTAACTGCTACAGATATCCAGTAGAAAACTGATCAAAATTACTTTTTTCATCATCCTGAGTAAATGGCAAGGAAACCAATTTGGGAATCTTTTGGCCAGTCACTCTCTGAGTCCAACCCACTTCACAGGTTTGTTACTGTGGGGAAAACAGGAGTGTTGCAGTGGTGGGTTCCGGGCAGTATGCTGCAGTAGAGGCGTATCGGTGGCAGCTGGGAGCAGCTGCCACCGTACCGGAACAGTGTTTCCGTTGGGCCCACCCACCCTTGTTCCTTACATCTTTTTAATCTACCAGGCCATTTGCGCACGTGCGCGCAACGAAGGGCACCTGCATGATGCTCCGCCGAGCAGCTGGAGCATCACAGGGCGGTGGGTGCACATGCGTGTGTAGCACGTGTGCCTGTGGTGGATGCTCAGCCCCGTCGGAGCATACCAGTTGTGACGGATCCGGAACCCATCACTGGAGTGTTGTATGTGTTCACTAACTTGAGTTATTTATAAAGTAATGAAGGCAGGATACAAAGATAAATAAATAATCACATGTTCCAAAGGGCAGGGAGAAATCACTTTACTATTTGTTTATGGCAGTGGTGGCAAACTTATGGCCCTCCCTGTGGGCATGCACGCCAGCTCTGCTTTGGGTCTCTGCTGTGCATGCGTGTGCGCCTCTTGCTGACCAGCCAGGCTTCAGGTCTCTGCTGTGCATGCGCAAGGCGCATGCACACGTCTTGCACTTTGGATGGGTTGCAGGCTCATGTGCGGTGCGCACGTATGCATGGAGTATGCATGCACATGCGCCCACGCCTTGCAGTTGGATGCATGATGCACTTTGGGCACTCAGTGCCTAAAAGGTTCACTATCACTGTTCTATGGAACTTCTCAGTTATCCAGGTCATGGCTGTCCCCAAAGTGCTTTTTTCAAGAGGCAACTGGACTTTCTGTTTTTCTTTGAGACATTATGTAGATACCAGCATTTTCGTGGGTAAAATGGACTTGGATTAGGGAAATTCAAGATCAGGGTCATATTTTATCATGAACCTCATTATCTGATTTTGACCAGTCAGTTGCCTCAGCTCAAAAAAATCTCACATGGCTAAGAGATCCATCTATGTATAGTTGAACTACATAAAGAAACAGTAGAATATAAATGTAATTTTATATATCATATTTTCTATCAATTTGTACTAAAATCACTTCCAACAATAATTCAAATATATTAAATATAAATGTAAAGGAAAAGATAAACAACCCATTTCCATACCTTCACAGTGACAAAATATTTCACTCACTACTATTACATCTTATTAAACTTATTGGCACAATTATTTCCAGAAGTCTCAGGAAGTCACAATGAAATAGAATATGAGTCATTGATACAACATAATGTACTGTAAGACAAGGTTCTTTCTGCAAAGGGAATCTTTCTTTTGAAATTATACTCAAAAAAGTTCTCATAAGATGTCCAGTTGCATTAGCATAAAAGGACTGCAGTATTTATGAACTGCTCAGTAGCTTGTAATTACTAATTTAAAACATATGGTTTTCAGTTCAACTACTACAGAAATTCTACTAAAGTCAATTTGTGATTCCCTATCCAGAGTCCTTTCCTAAGCAATGTTGCAGCCTACTCATAATCAAAAAAACATTAGGATCTCGGAAGAATATCCAGTGTCACAGTCTGTCAACATGTCCCATTTCAGAAAGATTGATCACTACCAGCCAGTGTTTGTGAGATCAGGCTGTGAGGCAGACAATTTAGATTTAGCCAATAATAGACTAGTCTCTACTTTATTAATCCCATTTCTTGCTCAGTGCATTAGGAATGCACTAGGATCACTTCCTTTCAAGTTTGCTTTGAATTGCATCAAGTTTAACAAAAGTGATCCATTGGTTTAACTAGGATCATAGAAGAGAGCTGCATCAGTGCCTCAACCTCAAATAATTGTAAACCGTTGAAATATATCCCATATGTTTCAAATAGAGAAAGTAGTAATTAGTGAATCCCTTTAAGAATTTAATTAAACATGAATAATACAGACATTCTGGTTTCCTGCAAATTGAAACCCAAACACTAATTTTTGAAACATAACATCTTGAGGAATCCTTGGCATTCTTTGAGTTTGGTTGTTTCATTACTCAAGCTAAATAACATCATCAGTGCTGATCATGTTGTTACCTAGTTTTAGTAATGAAATATTGCAAGGAAACAACCAAGTTCAGAGGGCATTAAGGACCCTCTCATTTCAACCTTGAGCTATAAATATTTCCCCTTATTGGTACATATCATCTTCTTAATATTGTGATGCTCAATCCAAGAGGTAGGTTTTTTTGTTTTTTTGCAAAATTCATAATCTTGGTTTCTTCAAAGTTCATCTGTAGCGAGAGATCTCTGCAGAAATGGAACACAGCTTTCCTTGGTCCCTTTTGCTACTTAAGATTATGATAAAAGTATTCCATCTCCTGCATATATATTTGCTGGCTAACTTTGGGAGATGATTTTTTTCTCTGGTTAAAAGTCCCATATTGAGTTGATGTATCAACTCAGTTGAGGACTGAGTTGAGGATTGTGAAGGTGTGTCATTGTTTAATTCTCTTTCTAGCTTAGATTGCTTTTGTAATCTAGACAAAATATCTATATGATTCTATCTAGCACTCATTTCTGTGAAAATCCTTCATATATTAATACAATATTGTATTAATGTAGTTGTCATGTTTTGTGTCATGTCAAAACCTCCTTCTAGAGAAATTATTTCTCCAATACATGCAGATTCCATTAATTAAATCTGACTTTTACAAAACCTACTTACTTTACTAAGCACATTGAGAAAAATAAAGCTGTTAAATCAGAATTGTATTAGTACCAACACAATATGCTAATTCTGAAATGAAAGATTTAAATTAGACTAGTATAATATTTGCAAAAAAAAAAAAAAGCCTTTGCGATTTCAGGGGTGTTGCACCACAGCTCACCAGATGTGAGACCCTGTTTATCAAGCTAGGCTCTAGAGATCAAATGGGATTGTCATACCAGTTTCCCTGCTGCTTAGCAACCTCCCTGGCAATGGAGTTCCCAAATTTACAGTGGCCACACCCCCAAATCTGGTGTTTCTGTCAGAGCAGTAGATGTATGATCTGAAATTGGGGGAGCGCTTGGTGTCTTGTTATGGTCAGATCTTTCCACTGGATCCTCGAGTGCCACTATCCGTTATAGGGAAGCAAGATTCTTCCCCAGCAATTGATGGAACCTTTCACAGAGAGATACGGGTTGTTCCTATTGGTCTACTGCAAAGACGATCTCAGTCACTGCTTGGAATAAGGGAATTGCTGAGGCTGGATCTTGCCCATGCAACTGTTTCTTTCTAGGAGGTCCCGTCACTTCCCTAGTACACAAAGGAGTTGAGGGAGATGAAATGAGAGAAAAGATGCCTAGAGTCTCGCTGACACTCAGTGAAGGACAAACACAACCAAGCATGGGGTAGAGCTATTAAGGCCTACCTTGTATCAGTAGGGGAGATGAAGTATCAGAACTCCTCCACTATTACTGTATCCACAGACAGCAGCCACCCCTCAACTATGCTCTTGTGTAAAGGGGTTTCAAGGAATCTCTTACAGGAGTGTATGGAGGAATTTGCTCAGCATCTCTCAAGTTGCTTGGTTGCAACTTGGTAGCAACCAAGGCTACCACCCAATTTGCAGTTGATGGTAGCCTTGTTGGGGGTCCAGAAGAGATGCCTGGGGAGAAGACTTGTCTAATTATCTGGAAATGGTCTGAACCTTTTGGATCTGAGGAAGCGGACAAGATCTTTAGAAAGGACGTTGGTCTTACCTGAACGTCTATTTTCTGATGGGAGGAGGGAATGGTCACACGTGGGTTTTATCACAGCCTGATTGGTCCAAGGCTGAGAGGAAATCTATAAATACCGGTGCCTGTCCATTGCTAGCCCAGATTTCTCGAACATGAACGGTACAACTGAAAAACAAGAAACAACACAACAAACCCCGGGAAACACCCCCCGGGCCCTCCCCTTGGCCCCAACAGACAGAACTCAGGGCGGGTTGTGACCATTCCCTCCTCCCATCAGAAATAGACGTTCAGGTAAGACCAACGTCCTTTTTCCAGAATGGGAGGAGGGAATGGTCACACGTGGGACATACCCAAGCTAAAGTCCCAGGGAGGGAGAACAAGAACTCTAGGAACCAAGGGGAGCCTCAGCTGCCACCCCCTGTAGGACCCTACGACCGAAAGACGCGTCGCTGACGCGAAAGCATCCAGACGATAATGCCGGATGAACGAGGTTGGAGAGGCCCAGGTAGCCGCCCGGCAGATGTCTTCAAACGGGGCCCTTGTGGCCCACGCGGCCGAGGTTGCCGCGCTCTTTGTAGAGTGCGCCGTGACGCCTGACGGAACCGGCCGCCCTGAGGCCACGTAGGCCTCCGAGATGGCCTGACGCAGCCAACGGCCGATGGTAGCCGAGGACACCCTCGAACCCAGAGCTCCAGGTAGGAAGGAGACAAACAAGGCCTCCGACTTGCGGAAATCCTTGGTCCGCCGGAGGTAGATCCGCAAGGCACGGCGGACATCCAGACGATGCCAAAGACGCTCCCTGTCAGTGGACGGACTCGGGCAGAAGTCAGGCAGGACGATCTCCTGAGCCCTGTGGAAGGGGTATTTACCTTGGGGACGAACGCCGGGTCAAGGCGAAGGACCACTCTGTCCTGGTGAAAATGACAGAGGTCGTCCTTACAAGACAGGGCGCCCAGCTCGGATATACGCCGGGCGGAAGTGATGGCCACCAGGAAGACCACCTTCAGTGATAAGAAGCGCAAGTGCACCGAGCGGAGAGGTTCAAACGGGGCTCCTGTTAATGCCTTGAGGACAAGCGGAAGATCCCACGTGGGGAATCTATGAATGGGGGGAGGCCTGAGATTTGCCGCCCCCTTGAGGAACAGCTTGACCAGAGGAGACTGGGAAAGAGAAGAAGATCCCGCCCCCCCCAAGACCGAGGACAGAGCCGCCACTTGGCGACGCAAGGTGTTTTGCGAGAGCCCATCCTCCAGGCCCTTCTGAAGGAAATCCAAGACGTTGGGGATGGTGGCTCTGACGGGAGAGATGCCCTTGGGGGAGCACCAGCGGACGAACGCTGCCCAGGTGGAGTTATAAATGCGGGTCGTTGAGGGACGACGGGCCGCCTCGATGGTGCGAATGACCCCGGAAGACAGATGAGCCCCCCTTAGAAGCCGCCGTTCAAGAGCCAAACGGTCAGCTGAAGCCACTGAGGCTCTGGGTGAATCAGGGCCCCCTGCCGTAAGACCACCTCCCCCTGCGGAATCCTCCACGGGAAGTCACTGACAGCTGAACCAGGTCCGCAAACCAGGGTCTCCTGGGCCAAAACGGGGCCACCAGAATGACCAGGGCCCTTTCCGTCACCACCTTCCTGACGGTCCCCGGGATGAGTGGAATGGGGGGAAAGGCATAGAGGAGGCCCGGGGGCCACCGGCTCCTGAGGGCATCCGTGCCCTCTGCCGAGCTGGATTGGAAACGGGTGAAGAAACGCGGGAGTTGTGTGTTCTCGGGAGACGCAAACAGGTCCACCCGGGGGGACCCGAACCGACAACAGATCTCCCGGAACAGCGACGTCCAGTTGCCACTCGCCGTTGTCCAGAGTTGCTCGACTGAGCCAGTCCGCCTGGACGTTGGAGAGTCCCGAGATGTGCTCCGCCACCAGGGACTGTAAGTGTTTCTCCGCCCACGACCCCAATCGCAGAGCCTCCAGCCAGAGGGCTCTCGAGTGGGTCCCGCCCTGACGATTGATGTGCGCCTTAGTGGCCACATTGTCCGTCAGGAGGAGAACGTGGCTCCCTTCCACCGAGGAGCGAAAGTGACTCAGAGCCAGACGCGCGGCCTTCAGTTCCAGCCAATTGATGTTGTGACGGAGGTCCGAGGCCGTCCATCTGCCCTGAGCCAACCGAGAGCCACCAGGGCCCCCCACCCGAACAGACTCGCGTCCGTGGTGACGGTCACCCTGTTCGGCTCCCAGAACAGACACCCCCGCTGGATGGCCGGGGAGAGCCACCACACCAGGGATGCACGGACTCCCGTCGAGATGCGGAGAGTCCGAAGGGAATTGCTCATTCGTCCCCTCTGATAGGGGATAAGCTCCCATTGAAGGGGCCGAAGATGGAGTCTGGCCCACGGGACAATCCCTATGCAAGAGACCATCTTGCCCAATAACTGCGACAGAGAGAGGATGGAAACGGAGCGCTTTGTGCGAACGCTCTCTGCCAGCCGACGAAGGCTGACCTGCCTCTCCTGAGACAGACGCACCTCCCCCAACTTGGAATCTATGACTGTCCCCAGATGCAGAATGCGAGTGGAGGGAGTGAGATGGCTCTTTTCGAAGTTTACCGAGAACCCCAGGGCCTGGAGGCTTCGAATGGTAATCTGAAGATCTGAAACGGCCTGAGACAGGGAGCCCGCCTGAAGCAAGACATCGTCTAAATAACATTGGAGGCGGACCGGGACCGATCTCAGATGGGCCGCCAGAGCCGCCAGGACCTTTGTGAAGGTCCTCGGGGCCGAGGCCAGGCCGAAGGGAAGAGCCCTGTACTGGTAATGGTGGGGCCCGTGGGAGAACCTCAAGAACCGGCGATGAGCGGGCAGGATGGGGACATGAAGATAGGCCTCCGTGAGATCCACGGAGGCCAGGAAATCGCCTTTCCTGATGCCCTGAAGGATGGACTTGAGCGATGACATTTGAACCGCCTGTAGACCAGAAACCTGTTCAGGCGCTTGAGGTCTAGAATTGCTCTCCAACCCCCCGTGCTCTTCGGGACCACGAAGAGATTTGAGTAATGGCCCCGGCCCCGTTCCCCTGCGGGAACCGCCTCCACCGCATGGATTCGAGGAGGTGGGCGATCGCCTGACTCATCAGGCGGCGGCGCTCTCGACTCCGGGATGGAGGGAACGACCGAAAGAGATTTGGAGGAGTGGAGAGAAATTCTAACCTGAGCCCGTAACGAACCGTGGCTCGAACCCAGGCGTCCGACGTGATGTCGTCCCACCGGTCCGCATAAGAGCGAGGCGGCCGCCGATGGGATGACTCGGGTTCGAGTCACTTCCCCCTGCGGAAGGGACGGCCGCCTCCCCCCAAAAGGGCCGCCGAGCCTGGCCCTGGAAACGGCTCCTGTCCTGGAAGGGCTGCCCCAAGAAATGCCTGTCAGAAGAGAAAGAAGAGAAGCGCTGGTTATAGCCGAAGTTAGGGGCCCTATACCGTTGCCTACGGAAGGGACGTGACTTGTTCTCGGCCTTCTTAGCCGTGGAGGGTAGGACCTTCTTCTTGTCCTTATCCTCCACGAGGATGCGAGTAAGAGCCTCCCCGAAGAGCTCGGGCCCCTTGAAGGGGGCAGCCGCCAAATCCCATTTCGCTTTGTTGTCCATTTGCCAATGGCGCAACCACAGGAGCCTACGGGAGGTGACCGAGGTGGCCAGGGCGCTAGAAGCAAACCTGACCGTGTCCAAGGTCGCGTCAGCTGAAAACTGACACGCCGCCAGAATCTTGACCAGATCCTGATGGATCCGGTCCTCCTGTATGGGAATGCGTGCCTGCAGCTTCTTGAGCCACATGACCGTGGCACGATTAAAGTAGGAAGCCGAGGCCGCCGCCTTAATGGCCCACGCTGTTGGCGTTGAAGTTCTTCCGCAACGTAAGCTCTGCGCGCTTATCCTCCGGCTTCATCTTATCTGCCGCATCGCCCGACACCACCGGGGAGGAGGACACCAATGCGGCCACAGGGGTGTCAACCGTCGGGAGCTGAATGGCCTGAGCAAAGGTTGCTCCATGTTATAATGCCGACGGTCGGTACTACCTGGAGAAGAGAAAGTGGAAGGTTTAGCCCACTGGTCGGTCAGAACCTCTAGGAACAAGGGAGGGGCAGGGATCTCTTCCTTGTTGGTGGCCGTGGCAGAGAACATGACCATGTCGGGATCCCTTGGGGGGGGCACAGAGGGATCCCCAGTTCCGACCTTGGTGGTGTGCCTCGCCTTATCCAAGAGAACTTTAAACAAGGCGGGCATAAATAGGACCTTAGAAGAAGGCTCCTCCGAAACAGTGGTATTCTCATCATCTGAGAATCCCATCTCCTGGGTAACTCCCCCCCACCCAGGAAGGAAGCCTCACTGATCATGGAAGGGGAGGAAGCCCGAAACTGAGCCCTGTTCAGCCCCCCATGCCTAGAGTAAAGGGAGCCTTTGTCCCGCTGGGCAATGCCCCGAGTGATGGCTGCCGAAATAAGCCTCTTAATCCCTTCAGGGAGATTATCCAGATCCTCCACATCCCCATAAGTAGAAGCAGGGCCCTGAGGAGCCAACCTTTGGGGGAACAGGGGCCTCTGGACGTGCCCTCCAGAGGATCATCTATGGGGGATGGAGAACGCCCCCTCCTGGAGAAGGCCTGCGACCTACCAGGGGAGCTGCATGAAGAAGCCGGGCTAAAACCTCTAAGTAGAGACCTTTCTGAAATGGGCCTAACAGGGGACCTGGATCTGTCCCTAGATAAAGGCTTGGAGGACTGGGCCTGCCTTTCTGCCCTGGCAAAGGTCCTTTCCAGCGCCCTATGGCGAGCTGCCTCATCCCTAGAGACAGAACTGGAGGGGCGCCTTGAAGAAAGGGATCTCTGAGGGGGGAGCCCCCCTCCCCACCTCCCGATCCAAGGCCTCCTCACTCCCAGTAGGGCCTGCCCCTTGCCCCTGGGGAATCTCCGCTCCCTCGTCCATGCCCCACTCACGTGTCTGACGAAAGGAGCAGGAATCGGCCTCCAAAGTCCCACCTGAGACCAGGGCCTGAAGCCTGTGGGGAGACCTAGGCTCAAGGCCTCTCACTAGGCCGCACTAGGCCCGTCAATAAGGCAAGGCCTCATGCACGTGGCAGCCTCCAAAATGGCCACCGGAACTCCGTGCGCGGGAGAAAAGGGCTGGAAATAATCACCAGCAGCCCAGCCAGGCTTCTAGCCGGCTTCACTTTAAATTGAGCAGGGAGAGCCGCTCTCCCCCCCTGCTCTGTCTCCCCGGCAACACAAACAAAGGAAGCCTGCAGCGAGGGGCCCCCTCCGGAGCGATCTGCACGCTGGAGCCTCGAGGCTTAAAGTTTCACTTTCACTTTCCTGCTGCAAAAACACAGCCTCTTCAAGTAGTTTGAACGAAGCAGTTTGAATGCTGCAAAAAAAACAGCCCCTTCAAGTAGTTTGAACGAAGCAGTTTGAATGGAACCGCACCCCCGCACCCGGGGACGGGCAAAGGTTCCTGGCCTGCGGGGGGGAGACTGGTGCCCCACTGGGCTCTCCCCCAGCCGCCCGAGGCAGAGATCTGTCCCTTGGGGCCGCAGCAGATCAATTTAGAATTTGAATTTAAAGTGCCCAATTAGCCAAATAGGAATCAGATTGAATAGAACTCACCCAAAAGGAGAAAACAAACAGAACCTATCCAACTACTCTACAGCTTGGACCAGGCTGAGAGAGAATCTGGGCTAGCAATGGACAGGCACCGGTACTTATAGATTTCCTCTCAGCCTTGGACCAATCAGGCTGTGATAAAACCCACGTGTGACCATTCCCTCCTCCCATTCTGGAAAACTATGAGTTCAGCCACCTGCTCTTTAGATCCATGCCCCTCCTAGCTGGGGAGTGATTGTGCAAGCTGGTTCTAATGAATTCTTCAAATAAGAGAGTTGTTCCTTCACCTTTGAAAGAGGCCTTGATTCACACCTCTGTTCTGCAAGCTGCATTGGATATCAGTTTGCTTGCAGGTCCAATTGAAGGTGCTGGTTTTAACCCTTAAAGCCTTTCATGGTATGGGACTGAGGGACCTCTTCTCCCCAATTACATCATCCTCTCCTATTAGATCTGTCAGAGAAGGCATGCCGTGGGCACCATCTGATGGAGACTTACATTTGGTGGGTCCCAGGAGGTGGGCCTTACCTGCTGTGGCACTGTCCTTTCCCCGTTGGGAGCCGGAGCTGGGGCTGATGGAGATCGAGAGGGCAAACTTGTTGGCTTCAGAGGAATGAGGGGAAGAGCAGGAGGAGGCAGCCCCAGGCCAGGGGTGGGTTCCAGATTCTTTTACTGCTTGTTTGCCCAGGGATGTGCTTCGTGCACACCCTTGATGCACACTACACATGCATGCACAGTAGTGGAAAAAAGTGTTTCTGCACATGTGCAGAAGCAAAAAAATAAGATGGTGGTGCCTATGGCACCACCAATAGAAGCAGTTTGGAGGCGTGGGCGGCCAAGTTACCACCTACTTGGCTGAACCAGTAGGAACCCACCTCTGCCCCAGGCCCCTTGGGCTTGGGACGACTTGCCAACAGGGAGGAACAGGGCAGGATGACCAAAAGAGGGCAGGCAGTGGAAATGAGGAGTGATGGAACTCAGGGGATGAGCAAGGACTGCCCCTCCTGATCCCAGAGCACGGAGAGTGGAGAAGCAGGAACAGTGCAGGCCGATCCGGCAACTCGGGAGAGCACCCCACCCCTCTTCATAAAGCACACCTGGGGACTGAGACTTAAGGAGACACTGTAGGGAGGTGCATTTGTCGGGAACAAACACTGAATTTGTGGAGTTTTGTGTGCCACTGCCGACATCTGACATTTGCAGGACTGCTTGCTTTCTTGTTTCATGGAGTCATTGCCTTATTCCTTGCTTCGTGGACTCATTGTCTTGTTCCTTGCTTTGTGGACTCATTTCCTTAGTCCTTGCTTCATGGATTCATTTCCTTTTTCCTTTGCCTCTCTGGACTTTGAAGCTTTGAAGCTGTTGTGCTAACAGCATTTTTCTGGACTACTTGCAGCCAGAAGCTGCTGTGTGTGTGTGTGTGTGTTGAGAGAGAGATTTGCTCTGGGTCTTGCATAACATGGAAGAGTTTGGGGGAAAGTTGGAGCATTAAAGGGGAGATTGAACTCTCAGCTGACTGTATGGCCTTTGTGCCTTCTCCCAGGTCATCACAGGCACTTATGGAACTCCACCCCCCATACACAAAGTTAGGCTAGCCCCAGTGGTGGGTTGCAAATCCCGTTCAAAACCAGTACAGTTGGAACGGGACTGGCAGCGTCCTCATGGATGTGCATAGCGCATGCATGCATTCAAGCACCTCCGCAACACTCCAGCTCCTCTGCAGAGGAATGCGCAGTCGCTGTATGCACCGTGCGCCTGCACGGAAGTGCAGAAGCCTTTAAACTCCAGTAAGTAGCTTGGGTGGGCGGGTGGGCCCTCTGGAGCACCGTACTGGAATGGTATCCGGTGCTCCGGGCTGACTCCAGTACGCCCGTACCGGGGCGTACTGCCTGCAACCCACCACTGGTTAGCCCCATTCTTGTTTATGTTTCAGAAATGCTTCAAGACCTGGTTATGTCATCAGGCTTGGGGGTCCCAAGGAACCAGTAACATTCTAAGATCTGTATATTGAGGGTAATATATTCTGTCTCTCTACATGCCTTGTATTTCGTATATTTTAAGTTTTACTAATATATTAATTTTTAATAATGATTGTTTATATTTTTGTTTTACACGTTTTTTGTTTTATATGAATGTTGTGACTTCTTGTAAAGTGGGCCGCCATATAAATTTGATAAGTAAATGCAATATGAAAACTGGGGTTAAATATATTATTAATCAAAATATCTCTGTACACGTGATCATTAAAGATCATTATTATAAACATGGATGCCCCTTTTTCATAGCCTCCAAATGGGTTAGTCCAGTGACCCATAATGCAAAGTGTGGGGATCCCACTATGCACCCCACTCCCCACACATGCATGTGTGACCCCCATGCTCTTCCCACCCCCTGCGCATGTGCACACAACCACCTGTGCTCCTCATTTTGAGCTAGTAGGCCTCCCTGCGGCCTCGTGGGATCAAAAATGGGCCACTGGCCCCCACCATGCATGTGCTGCAGAGCTCCGAAAATCAGCTGGCTAGCAGGAGGTGCGCGCGTGCATGTGCAGTGGAGCTGAGCTGGGGCGACAGCTCGCATGCCCGCAGAGAGGGCTCTGTGTGCCACCTGTGACACATGTGCCATAGGTTCGCCATCACAGGGTTAGTCCATCCAAATATACTGAAATGCATTGCAATAGCTCTTGCTAACTTCATCTGGTTTTTTTTTTCATGAAATGGAAAGTAAGATTCCAATTTGGAAGCAGTGGAAGAAAGTAGCCCATGTTGAACTGTGAACAGGTCGTCCTCAATTTACAACTGCAATTGAGCCCAAAATTTCTGATCACATGAACCTGGGACATTGCAACCATCATAAATATGAGACAGTTGCCAAGCCTCTGAATTTTGATCTTTATGACTATGGGGATGCTGCCACGGATGTAAGTGTGAGAAACGATCATAACGCACTTCTTCCACTGCATTGTGACTTTGAAAGGTCACTAAAGGAATGGTTGTAAATAGAGGACTATCTGTGTTTGTAACTCAGGGATGAATTGTGCAGTCGGTGGTGCTCTCTGAGCTTGGTTGTATCTTTCCAAATATTTCATTACCAAACTAGGCAACAGTATCAGTGCTGGGTTAGGGTTAGCAATGATGATATTGCTTACTTTGGTAATGAAACATCTGCAAGAAAACAACCAAACTCAGAGAGCAACAAGGACCGCACATAAAATAAGATTCCCCATACAATTTATTCATGAAGTTATATACACGACATATTTATATAGCAGAATCATATGACAAAGGTAAATAAAACCCAATACTCCAGATAGAAATAAGCTTCAAATTCATTTGAAAATTAGTGAGGCTCTAAAGTCTTTCAATGATAATTAAAGTTTTAAGTGCAGAGTTTCTACCTTAATCTTCTCCCTATTATACTGGTTTTTCATCTTAAGCTTTTGGAGGTATTACTTCCTTCCTTAACCTCAAGGCCTAATCTACTTTATCAGTTTTCAGAACACTAAGTTTCAGGCATTTTCAAGTCTATTTTGCAGGCTACCGCTGATATAGTGAAGCCACTATACAACCTTATTCTGACATATTTTTAATACCTTAAAATTAAATTGGTCATAAAATCTTTGAAATATATAATAGGGACAGGAACTTATTGCTTCCTATTACCTGTGAAGATTCATAACTAATAACTTCAATGGAGAAGCATCAGCACCCAATTGTGGTATGAATCTGATCTCATACAAAGAAAAAGAGGAGAATTGTAGCTAGAAATAGAGGGACACGGTGGCTGAGTGGCTAAGATGCTGAGCTTGTCGATGAGAAAGGATGGCAGTTCAGCGGTTCGAATCCCTACTGCTGCGTAATGGAGTGAGCTCCCGTTACTTGATCCTGCTTCTGCCAACCTAGCAGTTCGACAGCACATAAAAATGCAAGAAGAAAAATAGGAACCACCTTGGTGGAAATGTAACAGTGTTCATGTTCCTTCAGCATTTAGTCATGCTGGCCACATGACCATGGAGACGTCTTCAGATAGCACTAGCTCTTCGGCTTTGAAATGGACCTGAGAACAACTAGCACATATGTGCAAGGGGAACCTTTACCTTTATCTTTAGCTAGAAATACTTCTGGGGAAATAACTTTAAATGTACAGCCTGGAGGACAGAAGGGGAAGGAGGGACATGATTGAAACATTTAAATATATTAAGGGTCTGAGGTAAGGTTCCAGAAGGCAGTATTTCAATACTTAGCAAAAATCAAGAACACGAGGACGTAACCTCAAACTGACAGGATGGAAGTTCAGAAGTAATGTTAGAAAGAATTACTTCACAGAAAGAGTAGCGGAAGCTTAGAACTAACTCCCAGTGGAGGTTAGTGTGCCAATCGTCAGTAACTGAGTTTAAAGATGCTTGGGATAAGCACATGCCCATCATCGACAAAAAATAAAATTAAACATTAATTAATAAATTAAAAAGGAAAAAAAACCAACAAACTCGAAGGGCAGACTCAATGAACCAACTAAATCTTTTTCTATGTCAATTTTCTATGTTTCTAAATAGTGAACTTCGGTTTGTTTTTTCTGGTCATGTCAGCCCATTTTTTTCAGATCCTTAAATTTCATTCTCTTTTCATATTTTCAATAAGACATTTAAGAACACCTATCTTCTATGCTCCCTGTTGTGGCCCAGCAGGAGCCGTTGGAGCTGCAAACAGACTCCGACAGTGAGGGGCCCTATGAGTCAGCTCTGGAATATGTGGAGGACCCTGGACAGGGTTCCGACTCCAAGCAGGGATCAGAGAGGCTGGTTGGCCACCAGGAGGCGCCTGAGGCATGGAGCAGCGGTGAAAGCCAAAGGGAGTGTGCTCCTGATGTCAGGCCTTGGAGCAGTTCAGAGGAGACAAGGGAGTTGGTCCTGGATGCCTGGCAACAGTGGGCAGATCGACGTAGAGAACAGCTACACAGGTACAGAAGATAATTGGACCCAGGTGGTTGTAATTAGCCTCCTCTCAAGATAGTATTTAAGGAGATACTCTGGGAGGAGTCTGGTTGCAGGATTCAACTTAATTCTCAACGCTGGAGAAGCTGTTATCTGTATCTGTTGGAGTCTAGATTGCTGCCAAGGTTCTTTATCTGTTTGTCGTGCTTGGGCTTTCAGCCACCAAGATTTATGTTTCCTGCTAATAAAGTGTTGTGGCATTCCAGCTAAGCTTGTCTCGGCATTCGTTACTGGATGGAGGAGGGGGTCAGAACAGCTCCCTATGGAGTTCTCATACTTGGTTTATCTTTCGTGTAGTCACTACTACTAAAGACTTCCCCTCCTGCAAAATTGAAGCAATTTTGAAAGAGTACAATACACTATCCAGGGAGAGAGAGAAGCTAAAGATATAGAGAATACTTTATTTGACCAAGGGTGATTAGACACACAAGGAATTCGTCTCTAGTGCAGGAGCTCTCAGTGTTCACACAAAACAACAGCGAATTAAGAATCATAATAATGATACCAATAAGAGAAGGTAGTAGTAAAGATGAAAAGGTTAATAATAATAAAGCCATAACACATGGGTAATATACTTAGACATAAAGAAAGCATTTAATTTCCTTTATAGCTTTACTGCTAGATCAAGTCTCTGAATGAAAAACAAGAGATGCTCTAGAGCTGGTTGGCTATAGGTTGCCATATATGGTGCTATTACAGGAAAAGAATGTTTACAGTGAAAGAGTTTGCTCTCTCCAAACCACTTTGGCCACTCTTATATACAGGTAGTTCCCAGTTTAAGACTGTCCGACTTACCCATCTTTACGAATGGACTTCCTGTTGCTAAAAATGGCAATCGCCGTTCTCCTTCCTTGACCCAACAAGGCACGGAAGTCATGCAATATTTTCATGAGTGTTACACAGTAAAAGGTAAAGGTTCCCCTTGCACATACGTGCTAGTTGTTCCCGACTCTAAGCGGCAGTGCTCATCTCCGTTTCAAAGCCCATGAGCCAGCGCTGTCCGAAGACGTCTCTGTGGTCTTGTGGCCGACATGACTAAACGCTGAAGGCCCACAGAACGCTGTTACCTTCCCACCAAAGGTGGTCTACTTGCATTTTTCACATGCTTTCGAACTGCTTGGTTGGCAGAAGCTGGGACAAGTAACGGGAGCTCACTCTGTTACACAGCGCTAGGGATTCAAACTGCCGAACTGCCGACCTTTCTGATTGACAAGCTCAGCACCTTAGCCACTAAACCACCGCATCTCTTTTACAAAGTAGTATGCCCATTTATAATAGGCAATCAGTTTTCAGTGCTTCATGAAAATATTGTTTATCTTCAGTGGTTCATAGGCTCAAAGAAAGAGAATACCATCTGCCAATTGTAGTCAAATCATGTTGCTCTTTCTTAAGTGTTTTATATGCATAGAAAGGTAAAATAAATACTATAAGCTGAGACAAATATTTGACTAACTGATGCTAAATAGCCTGTTCCGATTTACATACAAAATTTGACTTAAAGACAAGAATGGATTTCATTCTTAACCCAAGGACTGCCTGTACTGGAAGAAAATCTTTAAAAACGAACCATCCTGCCAGATATGTGTTCTAATGTCCTGCATCGGGGTGTGTGTGTGTGTGTGTGTGTGTGTGTGCGCGCGCGCACGTGTGCATACAAACATGGCATTGTTTAATCTATTTCCTATTTTCAAATTGCCAAGAACTGTGGGACCCATGCAGTTTTGCCATCTTCACAAGGAAGTTATCAACTTTTGCATAAAGATTTCAAAGCAACATTTCTTCTCTCCCATCAGCACAACATTCTTCCCCCGCAAAAAGCTGTAAGTCGAGTTCATCAACACATTATGTTTGTGAAAAAAATAAAGGGAAGAATCAGAAAGATGCTTCATTGAAAGTTAGTCAACCCAACCCTTGGGTTTTCTTGCTAGATTGGGTAAATAACAGAGTGCTTAACTGGCTGAAAGCAGCTTCCAGTTTCTCATGATGAGCATGAAACTTTGTAGTCTGATTCAAGCAATGGTGTGAATACACAGTAATAACACAAATGTCTGAGATTGTACAGGGTTAGAAACTTACAGCACTTTTGGGTTTTGTTAAACATTTTGCATGAAAAGAAAAATAGGCATTACCTACTCCAATTATCTCACTTCAAAACAGGAACACTATGATAATATGCTTTTAGTGCAACAATATATCTTCTCGAATCAGTCAAACACAAGCAACAATGGATAGCTCCACTAACAGAACATCAAGATAAGCACGATGAAATAAAGAAAAAACTTTTAAACGTGCATATAAATATAGCTAGCACAATAGGCATAAGTAAAGATATATAGGATTCCTCCAAAGGTTATAGAATGTTTGCCTTTTTGCAAATTAGCCAGTTTTTTTAAAAAAAATTTTTTTGCATGGATGCATGCATTTATAATACAAGTCACAATGAACATATTTTCAATGCAAATATGAAGTTAGAACATGTTTCTGTCCTGAAATCCTTGATCTATGATATTCAAACTATTTTGCTACAGTGAAATAGATTTATGTTTAAGAATGGGACTTGCATGACTATTATTCATACGAAAACAGACTGAAACAGCTTTATAGTTCATTGCATAGTTGACTAAATAGTGTCAAGCTAATACAGCTAATTTTCAAATTTCACAATATCAGAGCGAGCGGGGGGAATCCCATGTATTGTTGAAAAACACACCCCTTGAATCAATGTAAATTTTATATAAGAATACAATATGGAACAAATAGTTATCCATATGATTTCAGAAAGTACAAAACTGAACAAAAGATTCTAAGGGCAATAGAAATTGCATGCTTGAAAATTATCTTTTAAAGAACTTAAACAAGAAACTATCTGTCTTCCAAGGAAGAGGGTTCATTATAAATATGAACACTGGTATAGAGTACAGGTTCCTTAGACAGCAAAGATGACCAACAAGCAAGTACAAGAGCACATAACATCAGATATGTCACTGGAAGGAAAAATCACAAAGCTACATTTCACTTCTTTTGACCATGTCATGTGGGGAAATCACTTGGGAAAACAATTATGTTGAGAAGAGTTAGTGATAAAAGGAAACTAGGCCATTCATTTAGTGGCTGTTTGATGTTACAGTGGCACTGAAAAATGTCACTTATAATCAGTTTTCACACGACTGTCACGGCATCCCCATGGTCACATGATCAAAATTCAGGCACTTGGCAACTGGCATGTATTTATGACAGTTGCACATTCCTGGGGGTCATGTGATCACCTTTTGTAACCTTCCCAACCAGCTTCTGACAAGCAAAGTCAATGGAGAAAGCCAGATTCGCTTAATGACTGATTAATTCATTTAACAACTATAGTGATTTGCTTAATAACTGAACCACTTGTTCAGCCGGTAGGAACCCACCTTTGCCTATACTATTCACTATTTATTAGATTTGTCAAGGCCACTCAATTAAAAAAAAAGCACCACAAAAACCTTTTGGGAAGCTTATAGCATGTCTAATACAAAGGTTTGAGAAATAGGACTAAAACAACACAGCTCCCTGAACCAAAACAGCAGTCCTAACACTGAGGAAAAAAGGCTTGACAGAGGCTCCACAGACACCCTAGTTCCAGGTCTGGGAACAGAGTCATGTCTTAAGGGACTTCTGGAACCCTTAGGGAGTGGAATCCATGCATATCTCCAAGGGATGCTGTTGCTACAGAAGGCATGGTCCCTCGGTCCCACAAAACATCATCTAATTGAAGGGATTGAAGCATACCCATCTGCCTGAATGCAGTAGATGGACAGAAACAATTGGTAATAGGCCCTGTGCCTTGAAGATCTAATATCTAGCACCTTGAATTGCACCCAGAAGCAAATGGGTAATCAATGCAGCAGGTGTAGCAGCAAATGCTACAAGCAAATACTAGAACCAGTTTGATTTAGTGCAGCGATGGCAAACCTTTTAGACACCATGCCCAAACTACATGCATGTGCATGCCCAAATGCGCAAACATGCGTGCATGGACATGTGTGCGCAGACATGTACATGCATGCACAGCAGGCTGGCAGGAGATGGGCATCCCAACACCATCAGCACACCAAGAGGAAAGATCTTTTTCTTTTGTGGGCTTCTGTTTTGTCGTTTGCAGGGAAATAGAAACTCATGAAAGAAATGCCACAGAGACCTGACTTGGTGCAACGGCGTGTATGGCAGCAGAGAGGGCTCTGCGTGCTACCTCTGGCACGCGTGCCATATGCTTGCCATTGCAGGTCTAGTGGTTAAGGCACCAAGCTGGAAAGCAGAAAACCATGAGGTATAGTTCTGCCTTAGCCATGAAAGCCACTGGGACTTTGGGCCAGTCACTCTCTCTCAGCTTAATCTACCCCACGGGAGGAGAAAGGTGTGCTGGATATTTTGCTACCTTAAGCTGTTTGTGAAAATAACAAAATGGACATGAGCATAATGAGAAACACTCACTTCTGCTTATGCTGCTGCATTTGGACCTAGCATGATCTTCAAGAGAAACAAGATGTAAGCACATTATAGTCCATTTATGAGGTGACTAGGGCACGAGTGACTGTCTTAAGAGCATTTTGGTCAGAAAAAAACTACAACTGGTGCACAAGATAAACTCATACAACAGCTACCTGGTCACACTCACAGCTACCACTTGCTCTGTATTTATCACTAATTGGGATGAGGGACTAGAAAAGTAGGATTATCAGATTTGTGGACAGTAGAAAGGGGAGAACCATTGTAATTTATTCAACTAAAATTAATCGAACTATGGCTTCATACATGCAAACAAAACAACACAGAAGGAAAGAGGAGTCAGACTGTAAATAGACAAGCTGAAAAATGGGATCCAAATAACATCACAGGGGAATTCTCAGAAAAGATGTTGATAATGAAACTGAAATTATATCTACACCTGCTCATCTTAGAAGAATTGTCTATCTGTGGTCTATTTGCATCCAAGAATCTAGCAAAAGTGTCTATGATCTGTTAAAAAAAAAAAAAAACTAGTTGCAGTGCTCTTCCAGTAGTATATCTGCACGACTTGGGTCTTCTTTCAATAAAGAGTTTTGGTATAATTCTTAGAAGTTGCATGAGGAATGTATTTTACCAAGAAATGAAATATTAGTGCAGGTATTGGTTGCCTTTAGCACTATTTAACCAACTCTAAAGACTATTTTACAGGTTTTCATTTGGATTTCTGTCTTTTCAAATCAACAGATAAAGCTCATATTTGAGACAAGGATCAATGAAGATCAACCAATTTTACTTTTCCAAAAATGGCCAGTCAGTCCACTATTGTGAATCTCCCTTGAAGAGAGAGAGAAAGCAAGGCAGAAATATTCAGAATAGTGGATTATCGGTCCATCATTCTGTGTTGGAACTATACTTCTGACTTAATAGAAGTCAGAAAATTAAAAGGTTACTTATTCCATTTGTCAAGGTTTAAAGGAAGTTTAGCTCTATTCTGTAATTCATATAAGCATTCACTTTTCATTGTTCATGTTCAGATTTTTACAGAATCTACTAAGAGTTTTAAAAGCTTTTTATTCTACTACAAAAAAGAGCTCCATTTTAAAGTTAGTATGATTAAACAGTTTATGGTAGGTTCTCTGCATTTAAAGCATGCATACTTTTCCTCCATAACTCTCAATGTGGAGTGATAAAGCTTTTCTACTCAATGTTCAGAACTTCAAAGCTAACTCAATTATCCCAAAACCTTCAGTGAAAAAGCTTGTATGTGAAATGTAACAATGCACAGAGCGATCTTACAGAAGGGAGAGGATAGACATAACTCCAGAATTGCTTCTCATTTTAGTGCCTCCTGAAGCTCACATTGTCAACTACATTTTATCCTATGGATCCAGAGGTTAACAATTGAATGGAGGGAAAACTAGAACAGATATAGTTGAAGGACAGTCTTCTACTTCACTGTAATAACAATAAGCATTAATAGTAAACATTAAAAAAACAATTCTACAAAATGACAGAGGAAATGGGAAAAAAGACACACTCACGAAGTGTTCCTGTTTTGAGACCGGGGTAGGGAAAAGTCCAGAGAATCAAGGGAAGTGGAAAACAAATATTGAGAAATGTGTTACATTGCAGACAAGATCACAAATCTAAGCACCCATGTAAATTTCAGCTGTCAATCTTCCATCCTCAACCTCTTTGAAGGAAATACTTGCAGTTCTTACATAAACAGTACTAGTTATTTTTAACCAGAATTTGTAGAATGGTGTTTTACATAAAATGAAAAGCCAAATCCACACCGTAACTCAATAGAGTGAGAATTCTGAATAAACATAATTAAGATCAAGCCAAAAGCAATTCTATGTATCTGGGAGTTCATCCAAGTGGGATTTACTGCTGAGTAATCCCACATCAGAATAAGATGTAAGCAGCCGGATATTGGTGGGTTTTGTTGTTGTTGCTTGGAAGCAGGTTTGAAGCACTATTTCCAACAATTAACCCTTAGGCTATAGGCACATTTAACCGAGGGAAATCCCCACCACCACCACCCACACACTACTTTCCAGCGATTACACAATTGCATGCACAGCCCCTGACTATGAGGTGAGTAGACCTCTGCTTTCATCGCCAAGGGTCTTGTTTTGCAGAGGAGCAAAATACACGCAGGAGATTCTTCCCTAGATGCAACTGAGAGCCAACACCTGGAACTGCCACAGGCATCCCACCTCACAGAGAATAGGTGATGACTTCCACCGGTTCCCAATTAAATAAATATTTTTTTAAAAAAAAACCGCAATAAAGAAAGTGCGTTAAGGGACTGGTCCTCGGGAAGCAAACAGGCAAAGCCTGGGGAGCCGTTCAGCAGGAAGGGCGCCCGAGTTTCTCGGAGGGAACCACACCGCCAACTCTCTCCCGTGCAAGAGAGCCTCGCAAGCGCCAACCGCAGCGCCTCCGGTGAGTTACCCTCCCCCGCCCCTGCCTCCCGAGGCCAAAGAAGTTTAACTTCTGGCGCTGCCGGAGCTCCCGCTTAACTTGCGCCGGCTGCTTCTGGATGACACTCGGGCGACAGCCGCATCCCACCCCCCACCCCCCCCGACTGTCCCACGAGCAGTTCTCCCGGGGTTCCAAGCTAAGCGCCCGCAGAAAAACTCGCCGCTCCATCCTTCCAGGATCGCCCCCCCAAAAGGAGAAGCCCTTCCCCGCAGAAGGGGGATGCTTACCAAGAGAGAAAACAGCAGCAGCAGCAGCATTCTCCCTCCGCAGACCGGAGCCCCACTGAAGCTGCGCCCCGGCTGAGCCATAACCCAAGCTACCTCCGGCTTCAAGCTCCGGCTCCCGCTCGCGCTGGAAGAACGAGCGGCTGCTGCCACGTCTGGTTAAGCATGCGCAATCCATGGGGGAAGGGGAAAAAAAACCACAAAAAAACCTTTGCTATACCGTACTGGAGCTGAAGAGTGAGCCGTGCGGTGCATGCTGGGGGCTGTAGTCTGCGCCGTGTGAGCGGCTCGGGTTGGGCGAGGAAACAGGTGGCAGAAAGAATCAGAACGCCCGTCCGCCGCCGAATGGGAGGCGCTCATTCATGGGGGGGAGGGAGGACAGTGAGTTGGAGCAAAGATGCGTCCCTCCGAGTGGGGGGGGGGGGCACTATTTCAATCAGGAAAGCCCGGGTTCAAGTCTCATCTCAGATCGGAGTCCTTCTAATCGACTGCTTTTGTAGGGGTTCCCCCCCCCCCGCCGCCTCAGGGATGGTTTTGTCAAGAGGCTTTGACCTCTTTCTCCCTTTTATGATCTTTAGGTAACATATCTTGCCTTGACTTAGTCTTCTGTCAGGGGTGTCAATGGCCCTGCAAAGAGATGATTAAAAGCAGCCAGGCTTCTATTCCAATCTTTAGCTTTTTCTAAAAAAAAAATCTGCAGCACTTTTTGATAGCAACCCATAATTTTGCACTTACACCGTCATTTTCAGATGTACTGATTCGCATACCTATTCTGTTAGTAAATTAGACTTCTAAATTGTTAATGGGTGCTTTTACACCATAGGAGTTCAGGACAGCATACAGCGTTTTTCAATTTCTCTCCCCAGCAATCACCCTGTGAGGTAAGTTGAGCTGAGAGAATGACTGGTCCAAATTAATGAATTAATTTTCCATGGGGGACAGTAGATTACAGTCTGTCACCCTATGGCAATCTAATACACTCTTTTTCAAATAGATGCAGAATTGTAAGTCATTGTAACTATCATGGCCTTTACGAAGTCAGCTTCCACTGTTCTGTTTAAATTAAGACAGCCATCTGAGAACTTAAAAACATGTTTATAGTTTCACATAATTCCGTGTATTCCATTAGATCTTTGAAGTTTTCCCTTCCCTATTTCCCATCATATATCCCTAAAAGCATTGCAAGTATTTTAACCAACAGCTTGTTAGACAAGACTGTCTGTTGTGGCAGGCAATTAGCTAAGCTCTTGAACCTTGCTACCTGGGATCCTTTTAATAGGTAAAACATACTTTAGGTTACAAAACAAGCTCTAGGCACCTCTCTCAATAAGAAGCCTTCTAGTGCATTGTAGTTACTTTAAACCATATCTAGACTCTAGCAGTAAATATATTATTCTGGCTTTCAGGTATTTTAAAAGAAGATAGCATAAGGGCTGATTAGAAATGTTGCTCTCAATCAGTGTGTGTTCTATTTAAGGCACTGCTCTACTTTTCTCATTCTAGCGATAAACAGCCAAAAATGATTAGTGCCAAAGAACTGCACAGAAAAATAGTTGACATCACCCTGTAGAATAGAACTGCTGCAAGGCAGGATGGGTCAACAAATGGGAAGGACTTGTTTGGTGCATTTCTTAAGAATCTCCCCATCTAAGCCACTTCTATAATCAACAATAATATATGGAATTCATGTAGTATATACAGCAGAATCCTATTCATATCTACTCAATTAGATACCTATATCAGTGTGCCCTGAGAAAAAACCATATAGGAGAACTAGAGAGCCGTTAAGGGGTTGGAGGAGGACTGAGTGCAAATTTACTCCTAGCCATAGAAACTTACAGAGAAACTGGCCAGCTATTTCTCAGCCCAGTCTACTTCATAATATTTTGTTGTGAGAATAACAGGAAAGAAGGTCTCCATGGAAGCTACCTTGAGTTCATTAAGTTAGAAAAACCAGGAACCGGTATCACTCCAACTAGAGGAAACCATTATGTAAACATTGAGTTGGCACATTGAAGGTTGAGTGAAGACCCCACAGTCCATCAACTAGTAACTGCGGAAGGAAAATACTTATGGTTTAAAGCCTAGGGCTGACCTGCCTGAAGAGAGCTGGATTTTTTCCAGCCTTGATTGAATTGGGAACTGTCCAAAATTTCAGATAAACAATGAAGCTCAGCCCTTTCAGAATCAATCTGCATAACCTTCATTTTGATAATTATAGCTGAATGATTAATTAATTGCTACATATACACGTAAAGAGCAAGTTGGATAGTAACCCCTGCTAAGAATGCTAATGGCAGGGAGGGAAGTAATAGATAATGCATCCAAATTGGTCACTATAGAATCGGGAAACTTCTGCAAAATGTTCCTGGAAATCTTTCAAGCCCATCATAAAGATGTTTTAATCAATCATGAGTCACTTTGGGTTACTTTATGATTTCATAGGAGAGTATCTGTCTTAATAAGACGGTTTCTTATTATATTTATCTGAGGCTGTCTCTGAGCATCAGTGTACAGGAGCTAAGAAATTCTGTGTATTATAGCACTTACGAACCATTCTAATAATTCCAGTTACTACAATCTCTGCCTACCTTACTAGACCTGACAAAGCAAGCATCATCCAAGTCCTGCCAATAAAACAATGCCATCTCATGGGGCCCTGGAGTTGTGCCTTCTTTGTCTTTGGGCCTGCCTCAGATCGTTATAATCCTGACAACTGGGTTCTTCTTTCAGATACTAAGCCAGGATGCAGATCTGCCTAATAATGTGTACTTGGAATTTGTTTCCTGCTTGGGATGTGCTAATGGATTTTTAAAAATTATTATTTTGCCCTGTGTAACATGGTGCTTTCAATTCTCTCCACCCAGAGTCATTTGATGAATGGGCAAGCTGGAACCAAATAAATAAAGCAAGTATGGGTCTACAGGTTCTCAGATGGTGTGTTCTATCATTACACAACTGCCCATACTTCACAAAGCACAAGAATAACTCTTTAAAATATTATTTTAAAAATGTATATCATGCACAATCCCAAGACTGTACATAGCTTGCTGAGACAGGGTAAAAAAACAACAACAGTTAAAACTACTCCATGTCCCTCCAGGACTGTTAACTGGCCTAGTTAAAAGAGAGGCTTAAAACACTCTTCCTCAAGTATAAAAGAGGAAAGCAACCCTTCTCAAAATAATTCCACAGTGTAAACTAAACTTTACCATAGAAAAAGCAGAATTATTGAAATACATGGATGACCGAATCTGTTAGATGTTAAGAACTCAGAGTCCTGTCAACAGTTGAGAGCCAAGAGTCCTATAGTTCATTTGGGTGTAAACTTGTGAATTAGTCCAAAGAGGAATTGGCAAAAAGGGTGTGAAATAGCCAAGGAAACGGATATAATACAATCTGTGATACTTTCAAATTGCTGTTTGAATCTGAAATATATCCAGTCTTATCTGCATAAGCCTTGTTTGGATTTTAGACCAGCCAATAATAAAAATGGCACTCTATTAATAATATACCATTTAAAATATTATATTGGGCATGGATTCAAGAAACATATACTGAAAATGTAAGTACAGAAATACTTCCCCACTTTCAGATGCGATTTTAACTAGACTAGCAAACAGAAGTACCTTGTAGCTCCCTGCCATTGTTAAATAGGTTTCCATGCAAATCATAAAGGCTATTATCTCGCCCTGTGTATGCTGGTCTAGTTTTGCTTGAATTTCAAAACCTTCAATGAAGATCAGAACCCTTATGTGATTCCTTTGTGTCAAACTGCTTACATCTTCAGATATTTCTATAGTACAGCCGCTGCTCTCAAAGAATGGAAATGCAACCTCACTGAAAATTTTGCCAAAAAAGGTTGGCAGGAAAGCTTTAATCAGAGTAGAGAAGCAATGTGCCCTGAAAAGGCAGAAAGTGGGATCAAGTGCATCTTTCAACACAGCATAGGCTTACTTTTATTTAAATTTAAAACCACATTTGCAACTTGGAGCAGAATCACATTATGGGTTGGATTTTTCCTACTATAGGGTTGCAGCTTTTACACAATAATTTTCATCCAGAGATTTCAAAAAATGATTTAGAGAAGATAGTCATTCATATCTTAATCCTTTGGTAAGATTAAGTAGAGTTCCAACAGCTCCCCCTAAACAATTCAGCAAATCAATGAAAAAAATAATAGTTTTGTGGAGTTACAGCTCAGATCAAGCCACACAGATGCATTTGGGATAGCTAGCCCTCTGAGTTTCTTCTAATAACTTAAGCTGTTTTGCCTGTTTCATGGGGAGATTCATTATTGCTGAAATTCTCCAAGTTGTATCATATTTCTATCTTGACTGAAAGCTGATGTGGCAATTAGTCCAAATAGTTGGGATTTGTTTGGAAATATGATCATAAAGTAAGGTTGTCCTTCTCAAATGGACATGTGAAGATTTTTGACTATCGTTTGTTTTTTTTCTTCTTTTATAACATTGATCTTAGTTTGTAGTCAAACCTGATTTCCCGCCCACCCACCTTCAGCTACCTATTTCATCTCAGTCCTAATTCAGCTACGACCCCATTTTTTCCTTGTCATGATAGAAAAAGGATTACTAATCATTGCAGCCCTTTATGCATTTTTGTGGAAATGAATTTAGTAAGGTTTTTGAACAGTATCAGGTTGTAGTTGCACATAGGAAATGTATCCTTGCTCTCCACATTATCCATTTCTAGAATTTTTGTTTCTTTCCACACCTTTATTCTGATTCTACTTTCAAGGCTTAGAATTCTACTGAGTTAAAATTCTCTTCAGTTAATCTTGATTAGGCAGAGAAGTAAACCAACATGAATTTTGCAATTTCCATTTCTAATTCTAGTTATCCTGTACCTTGACTTATTACTGGATGTGGTGTCCTGATTTTATGTGTGCAAGGCACACTGAGTATAATGATTGGCAGAAAGAGAAGATGCTGTTCCTTCTAAACTTCACATTTTATTCCACACCTCCTTATATTAGAATGGTTTGTAACCCTGGCTTGGCTAAATTGGATTCCCTTCCTCCACTTTTTTTAGTGCAGTAGAAAATAGACAAACCTGAGTTAACTCTGCAAGCTTCTTGCCCCACCATTTTTTTAGCCTGTTTTCTAATGCAATGGAAAAAGATTTTTTGGCTAGATGAATGATTTACTAATAGTCTGTAGAAGTGCAGAGGTGATGTGCCTAGAGGATTTGTGAAATTCTGTGTAGTGTTATAATACTGTAATAGGAAATATAAAAAGGAACATGTGATAAAGTGATGAAATGAAGAAAAAATAAGAAAAATGCATATAAAAATGCTGCCTAAAATAAGGTTAGGAGAAATATAGTTGTAAAGAATTAAATAATTAAAAGAGCAGAAAAAACATAGAATGATTTTGATGGAATTGGAAAAAAATTATTTTGAAGGTGAAGCCACATAGCTAGACAAATCACCCCCAGCAAAGTTGGGAATAAGAATAAGATAATGAAATTATTTAGGATGAAACCAAAGGAGGAAATGATGAAAGCAATATGTTAGAGATCTGTATATGAATGATAAGGTAAGGTAAAGGTTCCCCTCACATATATGTGCTAGCCGTTCCTGACTCTAGAGGGTGGTGCTCATCTCCGTTTCAAGCGAAGAGCCAGTGCTGTCCAAGACGTCTCCATGGTCATGTGGCCGGCATAACTAAATGCCAAAAATACACAGAACGCTGTTACCTTCCCATCAAAGATGGTCCCTATTTTTCTACTTGCATTTTTCCACGCTTTCGAACTGCCAGGTTGGCAGAAGGTGGGACAAGTAATGGAAGCTCACTCTGTTATGCGGCACTAGGGATTTGAACCGCTGAACTATTGACCTTTCTGATCAACAAGCTCAGAGTCTTAGCCACTGAGCCATTGCGTTCCTTCCTATGAATGATAGTGATGTATTCAAAAATGGAATTTTAACAAAACAAATTGCTATAAAATTAACTCCGAAAAGGTTGGATAAATGTCATAACATGCCATGAGAATGTTGAAAAATAGAAGGTTGCAGTGTTTTCAGGAGGGGATGATGGGTGTCAGAAAAAAATTGAGAAATACCGTGCAACTTGATTTCAGGTGGCTATTTACAGGTAAGATATTCTTCAGCAAGTCATTGAGAAATGAATGTGAGAAAGAATGTTCATTGCACATTTGTTGTTATAAAGTGAATGATATCATGAATAGAATAAAATTATGAATCTTTTCCATGAATATGGAATTAAAAGTTGGTTGTGGAATGTAATTGGAGCAATATATAAGGAGAGTAATGCATGAGTGAGAATAAATAGAATGTTTAGCAAACAGTCCAGCCTTGAAAAAGGAGTAAGACAGGGATGACTGATGACTCTTTGGTTATTTAGTGCATTTATGGACAAGCACATGTGTTAAGTTTAATGTTGGTTGAAAGAAAATTTGCTGTGTATAACAGAATGCTCCAAGATGGTTTGTAAGGGGGAAGTGACAAAGTTGACCCTGTCCAGAATAACATAAATTAAGTTGAATGCAACAGGTTGGGGTACCTGTAGTTTTTGGAGTATAAGATGCACTCCCCGCCCTAAAAGTAGGTGAAAATTGCAGTGCATCTTATACGCTATACAACATTGCCAAAGCCCTGCCCACTCACTGGCCTGCCCCTTTTGACCATTTTCAATCTCAGCGCATTGCATTTTTGGCCTCTGCATGCTCCATTTTAGACCTGTTCCAGGCTGCAGGGATTGCCACAGCACATCGTTGCTGATCACCACCAATCGCTGCCTCCGTGTGTCGTGTTTACATCCTCTGCTTGCACTGTTTTTGGCCTCCATGCAAATGCGACAATGTGCTGTGGCATCCTGGCAGCCTGAAAAGGGTCTAATATGGAGTGTGTGGAGGCCAAAAATGCAACACATGGAGGCCAAAAACATGACGTGCAGAGGTGGCAATGGTCTGTAGTGATCCTCACAGCCTGGAACAGCTGATTGGTGGTATTCTGGGTGGCTGATCCAACCACCAATTAGCTGCATATGCTGAACCAGGCTGTGATAATGTGCTGAAGCTGACCAGGCTGTTTGCTTTTTGCTGCAAGGACGCTAACCAGATGAATTCCAATGGATGTTGGTAGGCAGAGGCAGAATTTCCCCCCCTTGTTTTCCTATCCAAAAACTAATGTGCATCTTATATTCAGGAGCATCTTATACTCTGAAAAATACAGTAATTAAGAAGTTGCATTGTAAAATAGGAAAAGAGAACCAGATGCAAATAGATGATGAATGAAGGTAATTTGAATACAAAGCAAGCGACCAGCGAATGGTTTGGTCATGTAGGAAGAATGAGGATCAAATTATAAAATAAACATTTCAAGGAAGTTTAATGGCCAAGAGAACAAAAATTGGATGGTGATAAGATCCCCAATCAGAGGAAGTGAGACAAAAAATATATACCCCGAAAGGCAGCATATGGATGTGATTGAAAAAAAAGATGGTTTAAGCAGACCGAAAATATAGAAAGGTACAATACATGATGCTGCAATAAGCTGATTTTAGTAATATTTCCTTTTCTTATCCCATTCTAATTTCTCTGAATTGCTCTTTCCTTATCTAAGGTAAAGGTTCCCTTCACTCATATGTGCTAGTTGTTCCCAACTCTAGGGAGTGGTGCTCATCTCAGTTTCAAAGCTGAAGAGCCAGTGCTGTCCAAAGATGTCTCCATGGTCATGTGGCCGGCATGACTAAACACCAAAGGCACATGGAACACTGTTACATTTCCACCCAGGTGGTCTCTATTTTTCTATTTGCATTTTTACATGCTTTCGAACTGCTACGTTGGCTGGGGTCAAGTAATGGGAGCTCACTCCATTATGCGGCACTAGGGATTCGAACTGCTGAATTGCCGACCTTTCTGATCGACAAGCTCAGCATCTTAGCCACTGAGCCACCATGTCCCACATTTCTTTATCTAAACACTGATTGATGTTGCTTATACTATTACAGAATACCAGGATGGGTATATACAGTATGTATTAAAGGAGACTAATAGACCCTATACTCTCTTTTTGAGCATGTCTGCAAATCCACTGAGCACAAACTCCCTCCTTCATCTTTAATTCTACTTTGGCTGAAGGTGATGGTGGGGGTGGGAAGGGATTTTTATCTGTCTTTCCCAAACCATTATTTCTTACATTCACTTTGCAACCATGTGAGATTAGCCTTGGACAAGTTCTATGTTTGTAATTTCCCTAAAAGAAAAGGTCTCATTCAATTTCCCTCCACTATGTTCCGTTTAGGAAGCAATTGTTCTAAAAATGACAAGAATCACAGGGAGTTTTGATAAATTGTGGGAATAATGCATTATGGGAGTTGGCGAGGGAGAGGGAAATAACATAGGTTCTCAATCAAGGAATTCTTTTTAAAGGGTGGAAGTTATAATAAAGCACAACAATTCAAAAGGTCGTAAGATTTCTCATAGCCTGGGAGAAAGGAGCTTGGGAAAGGGCTGCCAAGTATATAGGGAGGTCAAGGACAAGAGAAAGAGAGTGAGTTTCTCTGACCGGGATATTTGGCCAGGTAGCTGATACCCATTCTCTTTCCTTCATTCCGTTTTGGGAATTAAAAAAAAATGAGAAAATACATTTAAAAGTGGGGAAAAAGAGGAGGAAGGGGTAATCCAAGCACGTCCTTCAAAAAAGCATTCTTCTGACCAAACTTCGTTTCTTGATGCTTAAAACAAAGAGAAAATTATATTCATCTTCCTTCAACTGCTGTCAGGCTAAAAAGAAAGCCAGAATTGGTATGCTTTCTTGCTTTTGAGGCAGGTGGGCAACAATAATATAGGGTCTATTTTGTTGGTGTTTATTACTTTAGCACAGGAGACTAAGTAGAAATCAGCCCAGGAGATATTTTTATTTCCATTCAGCTTTCAGGGAGACGAAAGGGTCACATTAGAGGCTGATAGAGGACAGCAAGGTGGGAATAAGATTGCAAGAGTATTAAATATCTAATAAAGATTCCTATATTTATATCTGCCATTGCTCAAGTGACCACCTCAAACATAATGGAAGATGATAAAGGTCACAGAGTGTAACCGTTTTAAAACTGTTCTTAAACAGTATGGCAATAGGACAGGGATGTCAAACTTGCATCATCACGGAGTTGTGACATGACGTATCGTGACTTCCCTCCCCCTTTACTAAACTGGGTGTGGGCATGGTCAGCGTGTGATGCATCTGACCCGTGGGCTGCACGTTTGACAGCCTTGCAATAAATAAACCCTACTTTAGCATCTGGACAATCAATTATTAAATAAATAAACCCTACTTTAGCATCTGGACAATCCATGATTAGTTAAGCTTCTCTCATTGAAGGGCTAAGGGGGAGATTAAAGCATGAAAGTAACATCAGGGCAGTATCGGGGGGGGGGAAAGTGCTCATTCCAGGCAGAGGTGGGTTTCAGCCGGTTCTGTCCAGTACATGCATACTGGTTGAAATAATTTAGTGTGCCTTCCCATACCGGGGCTTTTGGGGGCCTGGTACCGGAACGGTCTCTCCCCTGGCCTCTCCCCCCTGCTCGCCTGCCAGCAGAAGCCTTCCAGGAGGCAAGATGGATTTCTTTCTCCACCCCAATTGGAAATGAGGAGGCTGTGAAAGACAAGGCAGCAGCTCCCACGTGGCTGTTCAAACAGCAAAAGAAGGAACAGGAGAGGAGTTCCACAAGGGGCTTTTCAAACAGCCAAACCTCCTGTTAATTCTTCTGTTTGAACAACCCACGCGGGGCGCGCTCCCTTGCTTTGACAGCGGCCTAATTTCCAATTGGGGGGGGAAGAAATCCATCTTTTCTGTCCCTCTCCATGGATCCCCACCCCAATTGGAAACAAGGGAGCTGTGAAAGACAAGGCAGCACCCCCACGTGGCTGTTCAAACACCAAAAGAAGGAACAGGAGAGGAGTTCCACGCGGGGCTTTTTAAACAGCAGAACTCCCCTTCTGTTCCTCAGGCAAGCTGGATCAGGAGCGCACGCCAAGTTGTTGCTCCTCCTGCCAAAACCACTGTCGGCAGGACTCTCATGAGGGGAAGAGAAAAAAATAATAAAAGGCTCCCGCCATGGAGTGACCCACCCACTCCCCCGCCTCAGCTCTTCTTCGCCCACCAAAGCACTGCCCCCACTCGGCTGCCCTTGTTGTCACCACACCCCCTCTGTGTGCCCAGCCGACGGCCTGAGAGGAGCGACTGATGGTGGTGTGGGCGGCTGGCGGCAGCGGCTACTGCTCCTGGGCTCGCTTTGGGTATGCAGGCAGCACCCCAACTCCCCCCGTTGCCACCACCACCACCAATGCGCTGCCTCAGCAGCAGCACCTCCCGCCCACAGAACTGAGGCGGGAAAGAAGATCAAAAGACCTGGAGCCACAGACTCCCCCTTTCCCCTGCCCAGCAGCTCCTTGAGTAGGACCAGGGTGCGTGCAGGATGAGTGGAGTTTGCAGCCAACTTTAAAGTGAATGGGGCTGTTTGTGACTAAATGGGACAGAGAACATAAGAGGAATGCAAGGGAACATGGAGGTAATCTAGTCCAACCCCTTTCCAAGGCAGGAGTCCTTCCTTCTCTTTGAGAGCTGTCAGTGGCAGACATGAGGGAAATGGTGTGTGTGTGAATGTAAGAGAGAGAAAGAAAGAATGAGAAAGAAAAAGAAAGAAAGTTAGAGAGAGAGAGATAAGAAAGAAGGAAGGAAGGAAAATAAAGAAAATAAGTGGTGGAGAGAGACACAAGAAAGAAGGAAGAGAGGGAGGGAGGGAAAAAGAGAGAGAGGGAGAGAACTTATGATCACAATTGAGCCCAAAATTTTGGTTGTTAAGCAAGAGTGTTGTTAAGTGAGTTTCACCACATTTTCCAACTTGGCCATGCCCACCCAGTCACATGACCACCAAGCCACTCCCACCCAGTCACATGACCACCAAGCCACTCCCACAAAACAGGCCATACCTCAGAATAGGTTCTAAAATTTTTTGAAACCCACCACTGATTCGAGGGGATTTTTGTCCCATGGTTATGGACAAATGGATAAAGGCCCCAAGTGTGTATGGTGCATTGCAGTTGCTAGACTTGCAAATGAGGTGAAGGAATAGTACTTGAAATCACAAAAAGGACAGACACCTTTCTTATATTCAGAAAGGCAGAGCTACTTTCCTGTGCAACAGGGAAAAAGTCAGAAGGGCAATTTCCTAGTTGCTGCAGAACATATAAATGTAGTCTGGGATCACATTCATGGTTTATGGCTTCAGCAAACTTCCATGACTGGATTCACACCAAATTGCGGAGCCAGAACCAAATAAACCTTAATGTGATGTGCAAACTCAGTCATAATTTATTATCTTTCTCTCCCTCGCAGCTTCATTTTATGCTAGGAGTATAGTTTAGGAGGAGAAGGCAGACAGATAGACTTATTGAGGTATGGTTGTTATAGAAGAAGCTGTTCATAAATCTTGGAAGCTTGAGGGCAATGTCAGCTCAAGAAATTTTGCTGCTGAAGTGGAATGCACAATGGGCATATCCCAACTAGATACCATAGCCAACATTTTGTGTAGTGTTGTATATTTTAGGTATGTGGTGTTGTCTTTAACATTTGTACTGCAGCAATGGACAAAAGTAGAAGATGAAAAAATCCTGTCCCCGAGCGTAGCCCAATTTCCACCACCTGAAAGGCCAGTTCACTTTTGTGAGTGTAAGAATAGCACTACCTAACTTAAAAACTTAAGGAGATTCTGTATTAGGGATCAGGCATTCCCATTACTTTCTAAATGTGCTTTCTAGCATTACTAGTTAGGCCTCTGAAAATGAACTCGGCAATAGAAAATACTAAAAGGTCAGGCTTCTCTCAGATAAGGTGAACTGGAAGAGAAAACAGATGGACAAGGATATAAGAACTGATTTATTGTAGGAAAGCTACAAAGCCATTACAAAAGAGTTCTAGCAACCGATAAGCATCAAATCTCAGTTCTATTTAAAGTGCAATCAGCATCCACATTCTTGTACCTCTTTCTCCTGCTTTTTGTATCGAAAAGGGTAGAAGTGACATTTTCCTGGAGGGGAGATGGGACAGTTTCCATATGCTTCTTGTTTTGGGAATGGCCAGATCTGATATCAGTCTGCTTGCTTTGGCCAGGTAAGAACTAGCCTCTAGACCAAATAAGAGAGTAAGTAGGCAAACATGAAGATAATGTTTGCATGTGCTTTTGCACACAGTAATGAGATGTGTTGGATTTTTATTCAGTTTACAGAAATTGTAACTCTGCTTCTACCCTAATATTAGCGAATGAATATGTATGTGAACTACGCTGTCTTTGTCCTTGTTTTTTTACATGCATAGCTTGTTTTCAGAAAATGCATTTCGCTTGTTCCAATAAGGAAATGACCATTCTAAGTCCAATGTTTCCCCTTAATTGGTATCAGCTTGCCAAAGCCCCAAGTAGGGGTCTTTCTATGCTCTGCAATCTTTCTAATTAGCCAAGGAAGGAAGAGGCTTACATTACAATGATCTTTTGTATAGGTGAAGGCTGACAAAGTTAAGGAGAAAGGAATTCATCATACAGAGAGAATGAATAAATGATTGCAAAGCTGATGCTTCGTTTACAAAAGTTGGTTTCTAAGGAGGTGTGTGACATTTATTCTGGAACTTGTGCATGCATTTTTATTCAGGCTATAGGGCTATCTTAGCCAAAGGCTAGAACCCACATGCCAATAGTAAGTAGAATCAGAGCAATAAAAGGGTATGGGGCTAGGAGAAGAATTCAAGTTTGTTTAATTTAGATTAAGTCAGTCAAATACTATGAATATGATCAGTTATGCAAGTAGTCCTTGACTTACAACCATTCATTCATATATCTCATAATTGTTCCTGAAGCCATTTGAAGTTACAACAGACTGAAAAAAATATTATAAACATTTTTCACACTTACGATTACTGCAGCATGCCCACAGTCAGGTGATCAATATTCAGGCACTTGGCAACTGGCATATATTTATGATAGTTATCTTATACCAGGGTCATGTGATCACCATTTGTAACCTTCCTAGCTGGCTTCAGACAAGTAAAGTCAATGAAGAAAGCTGGATTCACTTAGCAACTGTGTGATTTATTAAACAATTACAGTGATTAATAAATGTGGCAAAAGTTATAAAATGAGGCAAAACTCACTTAACAACTTTCTTGTTTAGCAATGGAAACATTGGGTTCAATTGGGGTCATAAATCGAGGACTACCTGTATCCATACATAAATTGTATAGTTATTATCCCATATACAGTATATTTCTTTCTTTGCAGTCACATTAAAAATTAAAATTGGTTGGACAAGGCCCAAGCTTTTGGAGGCTCTGGGACCTTTGATTTTTGAAATCAAAGGAAAAGGGTTTGTCATCCTAGGGAGAAATATATCATATCATATGAGACATATCACATATAAAGATACCAAAACATCTGCCATTCCTGTCCACCTCAGGAAAGAGGTTGAATCTTTTTATTTCAAATGAATATTTATGAAATTGGTAATTTCCTGTGGCACTTTGATTGCTCTAGCTGATTCAGGCTGGATTGTTTTGAATTTTACTGCAGTTGCATGTAGCAGACTGGGAGAAATATTTTACCTGTGGGGTGGTCACCAGTAGAGCTTCACTGACGTAGCTTGTAAAATCAGACTAAACATGAAACTAAAGTCTCATGTGTGAGGAAATGCATCTTCTTTGGCTGAGCACAGAAAAAGCAAAATATAAATGAACTAATCACCAAACGGTTTCAAACCTGGATGGGTGGGTAGCAGTGGTGGGTTTCAAAAATTTTTAAAACCTCTTCTGTAGGTGTGGCCTGCTTTGTGGGAGTGGCTTGCCAGCCATGTTACTGGGTGGGAGTGGCTTGCCAGTCATGTGACTGGGTAGGCATGGCAATGTAAAATGTGGTGGAACTCATTTAACAACGCTCTTGCTTAGCAACCAAAATATTGGCCCAGAAACTCCGGCATTTGAAGCATGCAAGTCTTAAAGCTGTCAAGTTACAAGACCCTTGCACTCCTAACCCTTTAGAAAAAAACTCCCAGAGGTATTCAAACTTGACAGCTTTAAGACTTGTGGACTTCAACTCCCAGAATTCCTCCTCTCGCTCTTCATCTTGATGATGTGTGGACAGGCGGAGGGAGGGAGCTGGAACCGATTCTAAATGGCACTGTAGATTTGTGGAACTTCTTCTATAGAAGAGGTTAGAACTGGCAGGAACCCACCCCTGGTGGGTAGATAGGTAGGTAGGTAGGTAGGTAGGTAGGTAGATGATAGATAGATAGATAGATAGATAGATAGATAGATAGATAGATAGATAGATAGATAGATAGATGATAGAGAGATGGATGGATGGATGGATGGATGGATGGATGATAGGTAGATTATATTAGATGATAGACAGACAGACAGACAGACAGACAGACGCACAAAAATGAACAGACAAAAAGATAAAATATGGAGGGAATGAGGAGTTTTTGTGTGAGACAGAATTGGTCTTTCACAGTAATCCTTGACTTAAGACAGGTTACTTAGTGATCGTTTGACATTAAAACAGACCCCCCCCCCAAAAAAAGCTACTTACAACCTAGTCATGAAGTTCTGATGTCAGTCACATATCTTCATTTTGGCTGCTTGGCAACCAGCTTGCATTTACGGCTGTTTGCAGTGCTCTTTGATCACATGACCATGATTTATGACATTTTTGCCAATCATGTGAGTGATCTATTGACGACTGTACTTGAGGGCTGAATTACTGTCATAACTTGAAGAATACCTGTAATTCAATTCATATTAACCTCTGATGTTCTGAGTGGTTAACATGTATTGTACAAATATCCACACTGGATGTTTGTCATATAGATAGTGTCATATTGTTGTATAATAATTATTCCCATATAGTTAGTCTCTGGCTATTATTGCAAAAGTTGGGATTCTCTTTTATTTATCGTTGATTTCTACCTTGGTTTTAACCTGCTATATATCATCTTATAGTTTATTTCTGTCTGTTTGTCAAAGGGCACCCTAAGGAGATGTATAACATTAATAGAAACTATAGTTTTCTAGGAATTTAATACAGCTTTGGAATCTTTATTTGAAACATATGCAGTCTGGTTAAAAATGAACCTCAAAGAACCAGATGCCTGGTCACCTTTTCAAAGAATAATGCAAATATTTTACTTGTTGATTCTATCATATTGCACAATGTTGCATTCTTCTAGAGCAGCGGTCCCCAACCTTTCTGGCTCCATGGACTCATAGTAGTGGACGTGGTGGCAGTGGAGGGAAGGGGATGATTTCGTATGTGCAAACTAATCCTGCGGGTGGACAAATGAAACTTCCTGTACTCACCCACCGCAACGGACCGCGGACCAGTACCAGTTTATGGCCTGGGGGTTGGGGACCCCTGCTATAGTGTATTTAATGAAGTATAATGAAATAAATCCTTTTAAACTTTTAAAATTTAATCTTTTAAACCTCTGGAGTAGCACAAGTCTTCTAATAGGGTCACAAGAAAGGCGGCTTACATATACAAAATCCTTACAAGAGAATTTTATGATATTGTCAATGAACGGGAAAGTGGCTTTTTAATGGTTCCTTTGGAGTAGATATGAACTGGGTTGATAATGAAAATTCTTGCCTGTTGTTCATATCTTCCTCTTGTCACTTTTGCCTGCTTTGTGTCCCATTTTGCCAGTGAGCTGTTGATGTTTCCTGGTGATTTATAAATAAGCATCAAGTTATACTTTCTGCTAGCTATAATGGACGGCTTGTATACTTGATCTGATCTGGAGGTGGGAATTTTCTGGAGTGTGCTGAGTGGAAACTAAATTGAAAATTACCCACAGTGATCACCAACAGTAAAACAGTAAGAACTTGAAGTGCCATGCCTATTTAAACAGTGGATTTTTGTCTGTCTGTTTGGGCCTTCAAATCACTGTTGACTTTTGATGAGTCCCTGAGTCCATGCAGTTTTCTTGGCAAGATTTCAGAAGGCCCTTGCCTTTTTCCTAGGGCCAAGCAGTGGTGGGATTCAAATAATTTAACAACCGGTTCTCTGCCCTATAGGATTAGCCCTGTAAAGTGGGAAAAAACAAAAAAACAAAATAAGTTTTCTTCCAACAACCGATTCTCTGAACTGCTTAGAAAGTTAACAACCAGTTCTCCCGAATAGGTGCGAATTGGCTGAATTCCACTACTTGCCGAGAGAGGATGACTGGCCCATGGTCATCCAGCTGACATTATGCCTAAAGTGGGATTAAAAGTTTCCTGGTTTCTGATCCAGTGCGTAGACCAAACTTTCTCTCAGTGTGTTAGCAATATTTCATATGCTTTTCTGGCTTTTGCCAGCTTATCTTTATTTGGAACTCATAGCTTCTTAAGCCAAGGTTAGTATGTATTTTAAAAATCATTATGTAAGATGTGCCATATTGAAAATATGGAATACAGTGGTTCATTAGTATTCATCCTTAATTGATTCTGGGAGGTGCAATGAGTATAAAAAACAGTGAGTAACAAAAACATTCCCCCATAAGGAATAATGTAGTGAGTCACAAGGCATCCGACACTGACAAGTTGTTGTGAATACCAAACAAACAATGACTGCAGGAACAAAATGTTTGTGTCAAAATGTGTTGAGTACCAAATTTGATCAGTTTCAAAGCAGTTGAGTACTAAGGGACCACTGTAGATACAAATCCAGGTTGTCTCCAAAAACAGCTTTGTGGCTCTTAGCTTAAGAAGTATGTTGCAGATGAGAAATATAAATCAATAGAAATGACTAATTTATTATGAAATATTATAATTTTTTTCAAGGGGAATGCAAAATAAAATAAAAAGAACTTCTGTTAGAGAGAAATAGCTGCCAATGATTTTCTCTTTTACAATCAGTAGAAAGATTTAAAGTAGACAAAAGAGTTTATAGTATAATAAATTTACAGAAATTTCTAAAATTCTGTGTTCATTTTGTCATGTGTAGATTAATGAGAAAAAATGAATTTCAACAACTGTAGAATTGGGCTGCAGCATAACAAATCTGACAAAAGTGAAGGGGTCTGAAGACTTTCTGAATGCACTGTAGGTCTAACCTTGCTTTGCTTATTCAAGTTCAATCAAGATCTAAATATTAGGTATTACTGCAATGCATAACAACCATCTTGTAGACCGCATCTGAATAAGCTGTATCTGTGAGGGTGACTGATTTCAGGATTCTGTATTTAATGTGTGTGTGCGTGCGCATCAGTGTGTCTGTGTGTCTAAGCACTTAAGTACTAGCTAGGACCAACTGCCACAACGTAGCAAGACATTCTTACAGAAGTATAATGTTCTCTGTTCCTGTGCTCTTAAAGACATGTTCCAACACGCCTACCATCTTCACGTACTGAATCTATGCAAAGATATTCCCTCTTGATTGTATTATGATTTGGTTGTTCTCTTTTGCTATTCTATTCTAGCAAGGTATTACATGACTGAGCCATGATTCATGAATCATGTAATCAGAAAGGTCGGCATTTCGGTGGTTCGAATCCCTAACAGAGTAAGAGCCCGTTACTTGTCCTAAATTCTGCCAACCTAGCAGTTTGAAAGTATGTAAAAATGCAAATAGAAAAATAGGGACAACCTTTGGTGGGAAGGTAACAGCATTCCGTGTGTCTTTGGCATTTAGTCATGCCGGCCACATGACCACCGAGATGTCTTCGGACAGTGCTGGCTCCTCGACTTTGAAACGGAGATGAGCACCCCGCCTAGAATCGGGAACGACGAGCACATATGTGTGAGGGGAACCTTTACCTTATACATGTTTGGTTATCCATAACTTTGTGATACATCTGCTTAACAGGACCAATATAATTACTGCTCTTTTTAAAGAAAAAAAATACCATATTGGTTCCTTGACTCGGCTGAATATTGTTGTACCTTTCTACTTACCACATTGCAATGACAGAGATAGTATTAACAATGAATAGAATGTTCATGACAATATTATACAAGGATATGTCTTCTTCTGGCCACTAAACACAAGTCACACTGCATTCTCAGGAAATATAACTTCTAAAATTTCTTGTAAAGCTCAATTTTCTTTCAGGAGCCAACCTTGTTTCTCAATGCAGACCACTATGTATTAGAAAAGAGAAGGACTAGCAACCTTTGGATTGCCGGAGTCCATACTTAACTTTTTGGCCAGTAATGCAAAATATGTGGAATTGTGTCATGCATATGTGTTGTGACTCAGCAGCAGTCTTCTGTGAGTCTTTTCAGAATGCAAGATTAACAATTTAGCTGGGGCTCGTTAGTGGGGTTTTGGAGATAAAAGGACTGATGCTGCCACGCCCTAGTCGCAGGAGTCAACGTTCCTTCATGCGTTCCTTGGTTCATACAACATTGCTTGATCATCAGTCGTGGTTTATGTAAGATACACTTGGATAAGTGCTTTGTGTTTCCTGTAACCCTGATTCAAGGCTACACTTGGAGAAGTGCATTACTTGTAAGAGTTTTTGTTTGGTATTTGGTTATCTCGTTAGAGACTTTATTTATGTTATTTTTGGGCTCGAAGCCAGTCTGAGCCGAGAACTGATAAAGAAAATTTCTTTTAAGTTTGTCTGCTTGCCGTTTGTTAACGAGCCGTGAAGGGGGGACAGAACACATATGTGTATAGCCAAGTGTTACTGAGTATTTTTGGATGTGTGTGCGTGTATGTGTGTGTGTGTATTTTCCTAAGAGGAATGTTTGTATTTATCCTTTGTGCTTTACACTATGCCACACTTATTTGGAAGTTACAATTCCTTTCACGCGTTTCCCAGCTTGAAATGGCAGAAAATAATACAGCAGTTTTTAGCAATTGCAGTCAGATTGGGTTCCAGCAGTGTGTGACATTAAATTTGGTTCTGTTCTTCACTCCCTGGTCAGTAAAGTGAGAATTGAATATACGCATATGGTATTAGCAGGACACATACTTACTGTAGACTTAAAACCAAAATAAAACAAGACCTTGCTATCTATAAAACCAATCTGATGGTAGCCACTGCACAAATGATAACAATATTTACCATCTTCAAAGCATTTCATTATGCCTAATTATTTTTCCTTGAATTATAGTCAGCCCCTTGTAATAATATTGTGATTATTGTTGTTATTAATTATAATCATACTTATTAATACAATCATGACTAATAATGCAAATGTAATAAAAAATTATCTGTGTTTTCAACATCAGCTCTGGAACAATGCAAAATTACTTTTAGTTCATGAAGTTAACAGAGCATTGCTGGTGGGCAACCTTCTGTGAAAGTTATTACTGTACTTCTTGCTGTCAGATTTTATTTCTAATGTTGGAAATCTTTTTTATGTTTTACATATTAAAAAGTGAGCAATTACATTTAATTACATTCTTTTTTTTTCATTTCCCTTATGTATGACTCCTGTTCAAAATTACAGCCCATAAAGCACATCATTAAATGGTTGTCATAAAATGTTGTGCCCCATAGACAACACGCACACCTGCAGTAAAATGACTGCATTTTGGGTACTTGGCAATTGGCTTGTCTTTATGACCAGTTGCAACATTCTGTGATCACATTGCTGTGATTTGTAATACAGCCACAATTGAGCCCCAAATTTTTGTTGTTAAGTGAAACATTTGTTGTGAATTTTCCCCATTTTATGACCTTTCTTGCCTAAGTTGTTAAGTGAATCATTGCAGGTGATTAGTTAGCACACTGGTTGTTAAGTGAATCTGGCTTCCCCATTGACTTTGCTTAATCAGAAGTTCACAATGGGTGATCACATGACCTTGGGACACAGCAACGGTCATAAATGTGAACCTGTTGCCAAGCATCTGAATTTTGGTCACATGATCAGGGGAATGCTACAAAGTTTTTAATTTTGAAAAATAGTCATAAGCCACATTTTTCAGTGCCATTGTAATTTTGAACCATCATTAAATGAAGTGTTGTAAGTTGAGGACTCAGTAGAATAGGTTTACATTTACAACTGTGGTGTTCATTTAACAACAGTGGATTTATTATGTAACGAGTGTGGTGATTCAACTAACACTAACAACTACTGCAAAAAAAAATATTGTAAAATTGAGTCTGAACACATGGCTGCCTCAACACTACAACCAGAAATCTGGTCCCAATTGCAAGTTGTAAGTCAAGGACTATCTGAGTATATTTTGGATTGCATCACATTTTTCTATAATCAGAGTATATACAGTCACTGATTTTTCCATGTATATTATATCATCTTTTACTCATATTGTTAATTCTTTCACTTTATTCCTTTACTTCTAAACACAATCATTATAGCCAGTTTTTGTTACCCATGACGGAAATCAAAACTTTAAAATTCATCATCATATGATGGGGAGCCTACATTTAATTAATCATTAAATGATTAATCTACAAAATGCAGGTGTCCCTCTTCCATACTTAATTTCCATCTTGGAAGTGCTGTTATAAAATAGGTTTGTGATGCACATTAGATGCAATCATTTCCTTTGGCACCTGTCAGTTTTTGTGCCTCACCTAATTTAATTTTTTTAAGAGATGCTTTTAATGAACAAATATTACATAAAAAGTGGGCTGCAAAACAAATAATAGCCTTTGGCATCCTTCAAGAATGCCCCCCCCTTTTCCCCAAGCCTCCCTGGAAAATTAAAAAGGATGGCTTATTGTAGCCTAGTCCTTCACTTGGAAGCATGCCAAACCTCTCAGAAAAATAAGCTAAATGGAGAAAAATACTCAGGAAAACTACAGGAAGTCGCAGGAAGCTATTTCATTACTTTGCTCTCTAAGAAATGCATGTTTCATGACTGGCCAACCCAGCACAGCATCCATTTTGCCAAACTTACCATAGTTGTTATTTTGTAAAATGGACACAACAGATGATCCTTGTTTCAACAGGCTATCAGCTAATATATCTAAGAGTAGAAAAATATAATGAATGGACCAGTTAAGAATCAGATCTGTGTACATTCCTAAGTTTATGTCTCTGTATATAAAAAAGCAAGCAAACACTTAAAAAAAAAAAAGCAATCTCCAAAATGTATAGCCCATGCATATTTTAGTACACTTTGAATACATTCTAGACTAAAAATTAGAAACCAATTAGCTAAACTGAAACTGAGACTTTACCCTTCCCAACTGCACTTATGCCTACTTATGTCAGTCACCCTTGGTGTAAAAGTTAATGATATTCTTCCTCCTTTCTGGATACCTTAACATGATTTGCTACTCCAAGAAACCATAAAACCTATATTTCTAGCTGACAGGTCTTCTATCTGCCTTGCTATCCAGATGTCTTTTGCCTGTTTATAAATGTTCTGCTCCAGATGTGCACCATTTCTTCAGTTAGATCTACAGATTGTTTTTGTCATTTGCTACGACTGAAACCAACCAAAGTAGAGTTGGTCATTTTGGATTGTTTCTATTAGAAGTTGAAGCTTATTCTATCTGGAGATGTTTGAATACATAATCAAAAAGGGATTTTAAAAATGATCTCTTTTATTCATTAAACATGAAACTTAGTCAACTGAACATTTAAAAATGTGTCACAAATACCATTGACAGGGGCTAATGATTGATTGGGTTGCTGCAAGCGTCCTACGTATCAACCAAGTATCTTCTTAAAATATATGATGTTCCGAGTAGCACTTTTTTTGCAGCTCTGCTGATGTTATTATAGGAAACTAAATTTTTTTTATGTGTTTTGTAAAATTCTTGGACAATGGGTATCACTGTATTATTATTGTTGTTGTTACTGTTACTGTTGTTGTTACTTGTTACTGTTGTTGTTATCCTGCCTTTATTATTTTTAGAAATAACTCAAAGTGATGAACATATCCACTTTCTTCCCCCTATTTTCCCCACAGCCAAAGTTCTTCCAACATCAAATCCATAAATAGTTAGTTGACCAAGAGATCCCACCAGACAACTGCCAGTGGCTTAAAGTTACTTGACTTTTTTTGCAAACAAAATATGTTCAAAGAAAACTCAAACTTTCTTCTAATTGTAGGAATGCACTGCACTCTAGATCAGTGTTTCTCAACCTTGGCAACTTGAAGATGTCTGGACTTCAACTCCCAGAATTCCCCAGCCAACGAATGCTGGCTGGGGAATTCTGAGAGTTGAAGTCCAGACATCTTCAAGTTGCCAAGGTTGAGAAACACTACTCTAGATGGTTCATGGAACGTTTTCTAAGATGACACTAGAAACTTATAATATGTGCCTGTCATTAATGCATGGCCTCTCTGAGATGATTTAAAAAGGGAAGCAAAGATAGTTAAAAGATAGAGACAGCCAATGTTGTATGTTATGCACAAGTGCCAGATCCTATGAAATATAAACCAAGAATAACCTTGAAATAGTAATAAAGTACAGACCAGCTGAAATCTTATAGAACAACAGAATGGAATGCAGATCTATCCACGTAGATTGCTGGAACAAGTTCAATGATTTTATGTGTGACTGAAATAAAACAAGACACTAGGAGAAAAAAGAATCAGATTGGAAGTTGCATTTCACAAAAATACACAAAATGAGGGAAAAACCCATTAATTGTATCACGAAGTTTGGGTGGATTTAGTTACGTACTTATTTCATGGATTTATGGATCACCCAACTTAAATGCCTCTGGGTAACGTACAAAAGGGGGAGGGGAATTAAAAACAAGCAACCATACAACCTTTAAAAAGAACAAGCCAAGCATAAAATTGTTAGCAAATGGGACAATAAGACCAGTGATTCTCAAGCTTAGCCACTTTAAGACCGGTGGGCTTTAATTCCCAAAATTCTTCAGCCAGTCATGCTGGTTAGGGAATTCTGGGAGTTGCAGTCTGCTGGTCTTAAAGTGGCTAAGCTTGAGAAACACTGAATTAGGCAACCAAACGGGGAACTCTGCTCAACTGGAATCAGATGCCTGGAAAAAGCTAGATCTTAAAAGCTCTTCTAAACACAAGCAAAACTGGGGGCTGTTCTATAGAGAGGGCTACATAAGGGATGTAGGGATTTATTGGGAGATAAAACATGATTGGCAGTCTCTACAAATGTAGGAAATATGCAGGAAATGTAATTTCCAAAGTTGAGAAGGGCAATGAAAACATTTACAGTTCTGGATCATACCCTGATCTTTCGAGGGGATCAAATCCAGGAACCGGACAATGCCACAACCATAAAATAATGATCAAGGATGAATTAATTTAGATGAATTGTTGGAAGAAATTTCCATCTGGGTTCAATTCCAAGTGGGGAGAACGACACTGAAAACATGAAGGCTGATTGGAAAGATGGTTTAATAGAGCAGAACCATTAAGCACATAGTCCTGGTACTGCTGAACCACAGGTGATATTCTGCTGGTTCAGACCGGTTCACCCAAACTGGTAGCGGAAATCATGGGTGGCCCTGCCCACTTACCCCAGCTCTACGGCATCCCATTAGGCACTTTTTAAAGTTAAAGCGTGTGAGCGGAAGACTGAGCTCCCATTTGCGAACCGATAGGAAGGTAAGTGAATATCACCTCTGAGCTGAACACATGGAGTGGAGAGTGAGATATATTTATACCCTCTCTTGGGCCTTGCAAGAAATGTATCCTATTGGTTGTCAGACTCCCAGGGGGCAATGCGGGGGTCCAGCTAACCTTGTAGGCAAACCTTTTTTCCCTCCCTGTGCATGTACTATCGTGCCCCCCATGTTGTGCCCACCTTCGCATGTGTGCATGACCTCCCCCACTGCCCCTGTGCATGCATGCATGGCTTTCTTGGTACCTGGAGAGGGCCAAAATGGCCTCCCCCACACCCCCATGGCCCTCTGGAGGCAGGAAATAGCATGTTTCCCGACTTCCGGTGGGCCAGTTTTTTGGCCACCCCATGCCCTCCGGAAGGCCAAAAATCAGCTGGCCAGTGCGCACATACACGCTGGAGCTGACATAGGGCAACTTCTTGTATGCCCTCAGATATGGCTCCGTGTGCCACTTGTGGCACACATGTCATAGGTTTGCCATCACGGTTGTAGGCTTTCTGTGTCCCAGGCTTCATTGAATCTTGCTGTGTGATGATATAATGAAGAGGGTTGTGTTCTGAAAGGGTTTGGGGTACTTCCTATTATGGCTTAATGGCTTTGTCCTGGTTTGGATCCCACCCCAAGTTTTTTTGTTTTATTTTACATATACCTATCAATGCATGAACAGTGTGGCACCTGGTTGTCAAACATTCAATACAAATAGAACTAGTAAAATTGATCGTAGTTATTACATTCAATCGACTTATACATTTGTAATGTTTGGATCTTGAGTGACGGCTGATCCTATCACCCTGGAGCTGAAGGCCTTTTGTCTTGAAGATAGGGTGGACCAGTCTTTCTGGGGCTATTAACAAAGGTGGGGGCTGCTTTCCAAGAGCATGTTTCTCCTTTCCTCATCCAGGGAGATATAATATTCTACAGAATCATTTCAAAATAATAATGCCTAGTGCATTTTTTGTAAAGCATTTTGAAAAGAGTTACATTTCTGCTGCTTGCAGTGAGGAATTCCCTGTGAGAGAAGAATGCCCACAGGAAAATTGTATTACATATATTAGTGCATTGGCGACATGACTGCCAATACTTTAGAAATGGATTAAATAAATACATTTTGAAACCAGGTATTTTACATTTAGCCCTGCCCAACTAAATGACTCCACATACATGGATTCCCGCTCCTGATGCCAGCTCAGAAATTTTACATTTCAACTTCCTTGATTCCTGGGGAATTCCAGGTTAATTATCCCAATCCTGTTTTTTCAAATGAGTCTAAAGATATTTGTGGGAATTTTTTCAGCCCATTAATAAGAGCTCCACCTTGAGTCACATGGCTGAGAAGGAGAGTGAGGAAGGTTTAGAATGGAGCATTTACCAAAATCTGATCTTAGCCTCTCCCATAGGAATGCATTAGTGCATTATTTCTGGATTATTTTTCTCTGCAGCTCCCACCCAATTCACCTCATTTTTAATTCAAAATTTATTTTACTGGCTTCTCTCACCATACCAAATTCAGTTCCATTCTGTTCCATTTTGAGGGAACTTTCCTATCGATGGACAGACGAACAGAAGCCCAAGCCTTTTATGTAATTTTTTTCCAATATTCTATTGAGTACGGGGGTGGGGGAAAATAGACTGCATCTTTTTTTAACTGGACAAATTTAAACAGCACAAATTGATTGCCTCTCTATCTGCACAGGCAGGTGAATGTGATAGATTCCAGGAGTTTTTAATAGCTACTGTCCATCAGGGAGGATTCACACAGCTCTGTGATTCCCAGGGGGCTGCATATAAAGGGGATGTGACAAGGGGGCCTGCTTTTAGGCTTGACATCAGTCTGATATGACAAGCTGGCAGATGGGTAGAACAAGAACAAAGACAGGACACTTCAGCAGGATCAGCCCTGATTTCAAACAAAGTGAGAGAACCACTCCAGGCAGCTGATTCTAGATATTAGGAAATGGCTGGGTGTTTTAAAAACTGTATTTTTACTCCCAAGAAGAAAGCAATTCTGGATTTGTTGTCAGGGGTACCAACCAGAGGTGGTATTCAGCAGGTTCTGACCAGCTCTGGAGAACCAGTAGCAGAAATTTTGAGTAGTTCAGAAAACTGGTAATTACCACCTCTGATTGGTCCCGCCCTCATGTATTTTCTGCCTCTGGAGTCCCAGCTGATCGGGAGGAAATGGGGATTTTGCAGTAACCTTCCCCTGGAGTGAGGAGGGAATGGAGATTTTACAGTATCCTTCCCCTGCCATGCCCACCAAGCCACACAAGCCCACCAAGCCATGCCCACAGAAAGGTAGTAAAATATTTTGAATCCCACCACTGGTACCAAGCTATCTTGGCCAGTCTTAAATATAATGCATATTCCTCTGTAGAAGGAAGGAAATATCATTTGTTGTTCCAGCTAACAAAATGTGTTGAGCAAACCCCAAGAAGATGTGAGATTTGGGGAAGAATATCAACCAAGTAATAAAAGTTGCAGGGAAAGGGGTGAGAAGCCTAGGGAACTGTCTTGAGAGAGAAAAGGAAACAACAGATATAATTAAGGAAGAAGGAGTGAGAAATTAACATGGATCATCAGGATTGTGAAGGTGTGAAAACACTCTTATTTAGATTTGTGAACATTCTCACAGAGTGTGATGTTACACTGTTATGCATGTTCATTGAGCCATTAATCAATCAGATTGTTTACTCCCACATAAGTGTGTATGAAGCAAAATCATGGAAAACTTCCTAACAGTGCATCAGTATTGACATTCTCTTTAATCAGGAATTCTTATTCATTTAATATACATCAAATACTGTTCCACTAACATACATCAAGTCAGACAAACAATATAAACAGCAAGTAGAAATGTGTGGGTCTTTATCATCTGTGCTATTTTCTTTATAGGTGCAGAAGAATTCTTTCATTTTAAGGCCCAGGGATCCCTTGTGTATAGATCTCGCATCCTCACATGAAGATTGCAAACAATCTCCATGAATGAAATGAACAGTGTCACGGAGAGAAACCTGATCCCATTTCTCATGGTTATGTGTGCCAAGTTTTAATCCAACAATTCAGTATAGGATGAATAACAGTCAAGGAAGACAGATGGGGGAAATAATGGGTTTCCCCCACACAAAAAAACCCAGTGATTATCTCTCTAGGATTTGAGAGGCTGAAATGTTCAGAATTAAGGTTATTACTAGCTGTCAAGAACTGCAAGGCAGATTGAGTTAGGACAACGTTATGAAATGACATCCTGGAACAAGACATGAATTGACTTGGGAAGTGATATACAAAGAAGATGTGGCATGCAAATAATACTGAATAAAAAGTTAGCTCAGTGTTGCTGCTAATTAAGCACCACATTCTGCCAAATGTCCTTTTATTTATACATAAAATATAGGAAGTTCACTAAATTCTATGGAGATAGCAAGTTAACTGTTATAACAATTTCCAGAGAGGCATTCATTTTTGGGTAATAAACTCCAGTTATTCTGTCCACTTTAAAGTTGCTTGTACCACTAGGTTCTGAAAACTGTAGCCCAGTCATTAGATTTGTGAATTGCTATCCTGATTTTCATATATTTGGGTTAAATAAATAGGATCAATGTGATAAGAAATCTTTAAAGAATAGGTAGTGATAGTTTACTTTATTGACCTCAAGAGAAAACCTCATCTCTATTTTCTATTACTATACTTGAAGTTTTTTAAAAATTATATTACCTGTCAATTCGGCCACCAACATAAAAATATTTATATGTGTTTGCTTATTCAGAAAGCTAAAATGAAGTTTGAATATGCATACAAGCCCTGCAATGTACATTTCTCTTTGTCTAAATTCTTGAAATATTGGGTCCTTTTATCCAGAAGACTGCAATGGAGCTGTCAACAGTATCCATTCAACAAACTGACAATCCTGTATTCAACTGGGAGCCCTATAAGGTACATTGGGAGGTGTTTGCATTTCTACACACCTTTCTCCCCACTGAAGTCCCTGAGCAAGCAAATCATGAATGGCCTTTGTTAATAATGCAATTATTGGTGACTATACTCTTATATTTCATTTCTTTTTAGCTTTCTCAGTTCTGTTTAGATCTGCCGCCATAAATGCTAGATTTTTTAAAAAGAAAAAATTGAAATTCATAATAACATATTAATACATCTGTTAAGTGTGTTATGATCCACAAAAGCTTAGGCAACAATGAATATCTTTAAGTATGCATTATAGTCATGTTATAATTTGTCAGTCTTTAAGGTGCCCCAAGACTCTTAACCTGTGGGGAAACCATTTGGTGATTATCGAGCAAAGGAAATAACAACATGACTTACATGCTGGAATCTGGGGCTGAGAAATCCCTAGGCTGAATACTGTCATGTAAAGGAATGATGGACGGATGCAAAGGTCAGGTGATTTTGAAGCTTTGGAGAAGAGCTGAACAAGAACTAACTGAGGACAAGCAAAAGCAAATGTAACCTCACGTGACTTTGAATCAGTGCAGTTACACCCCTCAGGAAACACAGATGACGAGCAAAATTATTATTGCTTCCACAAATTAATGTGGGCTTCCCGACTCTTGTTCTGTTTCTTGCCCTTTGCCCTCTGTTTATTTTTCTTTTTTAAGATACTAACTGGCAGGATCCAAAGAATATGGAAGAAATAATGCCTGTGCATGCCTCTGCAATGGATGCTATTGGTTATGTCTGGGTACAATATTTCTGCTATTTACTTGCTCCATAGCAAAGTAGCATGTAGAAGTAGGCAGACTGAATTTGCTTGATACATTGGACGTCAAACTACTAAACCACAGTTTGCCCAGTGTCTTATAAGAAGCACCTTGTGTGCTCAAATAAATGGCTGGATACATGAGCTAGATTGGAGTTAGAGTGAGAATGGGGATATTAAGCTTTTTTAGTGTTTTGAAGCAAATTTGTTAACCTCTCAACCACTTGGAGAAAAGATGGGAGCTAAATATTTGAATATTCAGTGAGTGGCACCCAATTTGCCCTGCCTGTTAAGCAAATCACTGTAGATGTTAAATAGATTGTGTGGTCATTAAGTGAATCCAGCTACTCCTATTGACTTTACTTGGTGGAAGCCAGCTAGGAACATTGCAAATGGTGATTACATGCATGACCCAGAAATGTTACAACCATCATAAATATATGCTGATGCCCAAATTTTGTTCATGTGATCCTGGGGATGCTGGTACAATCATAAATGTGAGGACTTTTTTCAGTGCCTTTGTAATTTCAAAAGGTCACTGAATGAATGGTTGTAAGTCAAGGATTACCTGTACAAAGACAGAGATATCAAAACTTACCTGACAGATTTTCAGAAGAAAGACAGTTCTAGAAACACATCAGAGCCAACATGACTTGCTTGCTTTGACAAAGGTTCTGCACAGCTATGAAGCCGTATTAAACCTTTCAGGCTCAGGCAGCTAGTTCTCAAAAGGACCACTGTAGAACATGGGAAAGTGTCAATATCAAACATAGATTTCAAAATGCAGAAGCATGAGGTCTCATGAGAAAATGCTTCCTTTTTTATCTCCCTTTAGAGCCTGAGAACTTAGGGAAGGTCCCTCCTGAGCTTCTTGCTCCTCCCATTATGCAGTTGTGGGCTGATGTTCTCTCTTATCTGTCTATTCCCTATACAGCATCTCTTCACCCAATCTCCCAAGGTCAATCCTACCTGACAAAGTCTTCATGCCCTATATTCTTTTTTTTAATTGAAACTTTTGAAAAAAAACTTTTACAAATATTTACCTCCCCCCCAACCTTTTTAAAGTATTGGTATCATTTGAAAAAGAAATAAAAATTTAGGTAGAATATTCATTTTCACTACTGCTATTCTTCCCAACAAAGATAATTGTAATTTTTCCCTATTTTTCATCTCTGTCTGAATGCTGCGCCATAGTGGCTCATAATTATACTTATATAGTTACCATTTGAGATTGAGATATAGACTCCTAGATATTTAACCTTTTAACTATTCACATCCTCTCATTCCTTCTAATTCTTCCTTTGTTTAACGTTCATATTTTAACTAGCATCTTTGTTTTCCCTAAATTTATTTTAAATCCAGACACTTGGCCATATTGATTAATCATATTCATTAAAACCTTACTAAATTCCTGTGTTGGGTTAATGTTATAACCAAATCATCCGCAAAAGCACGTATTCTATATTCTTGATGCCTAATCTTGATTCTCTGTAAATCATCTGATCCCCGTATTTTATTCAACAATAATTCCAGAGTTATGATAAACAGAAATGGGGATAGGGGACAACCCTGCCTTGTACCTTTCTCGATTTAAATGGATCTGTTAAGCTTCCATTGACTATAATTTGAGCTGTTTGTTCCTGATATATTGCTTTAATTGATTAATAAAAAGTGCTCTCCTATTTGCATTTTTTTGCATTATTTTTAATAAAAATTGCCAATTCACGTCGATCAAAGCTTTCTCGGCATCTAGAAATATAAGCGCAGCAGGGATTGGTTATTCTTTCCCAAATATTCCAGTATATTAACAATTTGTCTTACAGTACTTCTCATTGTCTCCTTTGTATAAAACCTGTTTGATCATTATGAATCAATTGCTGAATAACCAACATTAACCTATTCATTACTATTTAGTAAAATTTTTATAATCTATGTTAAGTAATGATATAGGGCTGTAATTTTTTGGTTGACTAAGATCTGATCTTCTTTTGTATCAGGGATGATGAAGGCTGCCTTCCAAGATGGTGGGTACCTTCCCTTCCCTTTGAATCTTATTAAATAGTTCCTTAAGGGGTTCTACCATTTCTAATTGTAAATTTTTGTAATAAGCCAATGTCAGCCTGTCTGTACCTGGTGTTTTCCTTACCTTTAGCTGTTTAATTACCTGGAGAATTCCCCCGAAGTTATTGGTTGATTCAATCTCTCCCTCTGGTCGTCTTAACTATGGGTATTTTTCTTTATCCAGGTATCTATCTATATCTAAACCTTGTATTTTGTCATTAATATACAATCCTGTGAAAAATTCCATGAAAAACCTTTTGAGTCTCATCCTGTTGATACACTTCCTTCCCTTCATAATGTAATTTTGATATATTGCGAGATTTTCTGTTTCTTCCTAATCAGATATGCTAACCATCTACCAGATTTATTTGCGTTACAAAAAGTGTTATGTTTTGCATATAGCAAGTTAGTAGCCACCTGGTCGGACATCAGCATATTAAATTGCTCTCTTAATAAAGTAATTGCTTCTTTAATCTTCTTATCTCCTGGGGTTTAGTATTAACTCCTGTTCCTCTCTTCCTGATTTCTTCCTCTAGTTCGATTCTTTTTTCCCCCTGTTTACGTCTATGTAACCTATTTAAATTTATTAGAACTTCTTGCATATATGCTTTACTTGCGTCCCAAACCATTTCCATAGATGTACCCATTATTCATATTAAAAACAAAATATTCTCTTAACAATTTTTTACATCATTAATATTTTTCCTCATCATCTAAATAAGTTTTCATTCAATCTCTAAGTTCTTCTTGCTTGCGTCCCAAATTCCAGCTCCATCCAAACCGGATTATGATCTGATAAGCTCTGGAACATATCTTCATCTTCTTTACCCTAGAAAGCAAATCATTGGTTGTTAGTATAAAATCAATCCTAGAAAAGGATTGATGTCTATCGAGAAAATGTAAAGTCATATTCTTCTGCATTCCTTTCTCGCCAGATGTCTCTCAGTTTGAAATCATCCATCATATTGAAAAAGGACTTGGGTAGTTTTGCTCGCATTTGGATATTTTGCTGAAGACCCTTCTTGTCTTTCTTGGTATCCATAACACCGTTCCAGTCACCCAGTAATATGCAAGGTCTATAGTCCCAATGTACTAACTTAGTATGGAGCATTTTATAAAATTTATCTTGTTGTTGATTGGGAGCATATATTCCCATTAGAAGTATCTTTTTCCCTTCTAATACCAGTTCTATTGCAATATATCTTCCTTGAGAGTCTGCTTCAATTAAGTCAGCTTTCATGTACTTTCTTAAGTAAATAACTATGCCATTTTTCTTCTCAGAGCAAGAGCTACAAAGTGTTGTCCAAGTCTGGTATTAATCAAGTATTTCTGGTCAATTGATCTAATATGAGTCTCTATCCTGTCCTTCTTGTTCTCTTTGTCTGGGTCCTGGAGGTGGGGGGATGTCCAGCCTTCAGTATATTATTATAAAAATCTTGAGCCTTCCATACTGAGTTAAGACGATATCTTTGCCCCTGGTAAGTAACTGCTAGCCCAGCTGGGGCCTCCCATCTGAACTTTAGTTACGATTTTTGAGCTCATCAACTAAGGAAGGCATAGTCTTTTCTCGATCTCAACATTTTGGGTGGTATTTCCTTTAAAACAGTCACCTCCTGACCCCAAGTTTGAAGCTTAGTTGTGTAAGAGCTCTTGGCAGTATCAAATTCCTCATATCTCTCGTAGCAAAATACACCCACAATGTCTCTTGGGAGTTGCTTTTGTCTGGCGAGCCGAGGAATTAACCACGATATATCTTGTCAATGTTGCCGATCAATAATTCCCTCCTGACCTTCCCATCAATTGATCAAAGGCTTCTGAGAAAATCTGCTTCAATTTCTTGATTTTCTCTTTGAGGCCTCTTATCCTTAAGGCAAATTCCATCTGTCTATACTGCAACTTATAAATTTCATTTGCGGCATCACCAACCTTTTGTTGAACCCAATCCATTTTCATTACCAGATTAATATTGGAATCACTAAGATCTTCCTATTATCTTTGAGTCCAGATACATAACCAGATTAGGCACTAAAAGCCTCTAAAATATCATCTCTAATTTTGTTGGTGTCCGAATCTGGACTGATTCATAAGTCTTCTGACAATTCCTTATGGGCAGCAGATATCTCTTCCTTTATTTTAATTTCCATAGCAGCTGCATGATTTTTTAAGGCCTTGGCTAAGGCCACGCTTAGATCTTTTTGCAGTATTTCTCGGGTCAAATGCTCCCCTGCAGGGGTAGGAAGGGGTTAAGGGGGGAGCAGTGACTGCAATTTAGTTTCCGGGACGCAGGTGAATTACCAGTGCTTTTAGAGGCATTAGAGGCAATCTTTTGCTGCTTAGAAGCCATTCCACATTTAATCTTCTCCACCCAATTACTAAATCCAGGCAAGCCACTTGTCCAGCAATTACCATTTAGTTTAGTAATAAATCACTACTGATTTAATGATCTTTAAATGTTCTGAGCTCCGTAAAAATCTGTGGCATCAGAGCCTGACCCCTCCTACAAATCTGTTTGGTGCCATTTTCAGTGTATTTCTAACAAGTAGTTTATCAGAAGGAATTCTTTAAAAAAATGGAGTTAAAGTCTTTATACATACACTTAGAAGTTCTCCAGTATCAGCTCTGCTCGTATTGGAATCAGTAATAAATCAATCCTTGAGCTGAGGGTGGACGTATGCCTTCGTTCTGCAAAAAAGGCAGAAGACGTGGAGAATCCACTATGTTACTGGGCGGCTCCCTCCTTCCACCCCCAGATTTATGATCTGGAGGGGTTAAATGGAGCACTGCCCAAACAGCAGCTGACTCGCCTCCTCCTCCTTTGCCCAGAGAAGAGGTAATCAAACTGTCAAAACAGTTGATGGATACTGGTTAGACAGCTTAACGCAGCCAAGGATCCGGAGCTGTTAAAACAACAACCCCTCTCAGACCACGCCCAAACCGAAGCCCATTCCCCTATATTCTAGTCCTTCCCTTTAGATGAACAAGGGATCTATTTACCTGAGTGTTTGTGTAGGTCACAGAGCTTGTCTATGCACCCTAGAACTCTGCAGTTCAGATTTCATCTCTCGTGTGTGGAGAGTGTTTGAGCCTTGCATATTCTGAACTTTATTAATTCAATTAATAAAGAAAAATGTACTGTACACATACAAATGCCTCTCAGAGAAAGATGATTATTTTGGGTGGAAGTACAGCCTCAGAGATGAATGGCAGTTAGCTTGCCTGAGATGTCAGTGATATATTTGCAACCCTTTAATTTTGTGTCATTCTTACCATATATAGCTTTGAGATAAAAAGTTAAATTTACAGTGCCTCATGTAATGTTGTACATCCGGCAGTTTGCAGCACTAAATTATCACCTATGGTTAAAAGGAAAAGTTGCACGTATTGACAGTGAAATCTTGCAGAGGCCAGAAGTGTGACTAAAAGATTGTGATCCAACAAGATATACTTACAAAAGTTTACAAATGCAGGCATTTCCAGGGATGGTTCAAAAAAAGTCAAGAAAATGTTTACAATCACACTGTTGACTCTCTGCTGATTGTTATATATCAAACACGATGTGAATGAAAAGAGCAAGGGGTTTAAATCACAACCCCCTGCTCCCTCCTCAACATCCTTGTGATAAAAAAAGACTGAACCATAAACTAACCACTTTGACTCCATTCACACAGTACCCTGAATGACGCCAGACAACTACCATATTTTTCAGAGTATAAGACACACTTCCCACCCCCCTAAAAGAGGGTGAAAATTTGGGTGCGTCTTATACCCCGAATGTACCAAAAACGTGAGGCACGGAGGAGGCATGGTCTGTTGCAATCCCTGCAACATGGAGCAGCTGATTGGGGGTATTCCAGGAGGCCAATCCACCCACCAATCAGTTTCTCATACTGAATCAGGCTGCAATATGTGCTGAAGCTGACTGGCTGTTCGCTATTTGCTGCAAGGGACGTGTCTGACTTTGTAGCAGCAATCACATTCAGAAAGCACACACAATAACTGATTCAGCAGGATTTAATAACCTCTCTTTATATATAATATAACACATTAAGTAAGAATTACAATACCAAAAGCAGGTTTTTCAACGTGGTAGTTCAGCAGAGAAGTTCACTTTCAGTTTAATTTCAGACATCTGCACAGAATGCAGCTTTAGTACAGAACAAGCCACACCCTCACTCCTTGCTGTCTCCTTCCTTGTTGCTCACACAGCAAATACTGTTTGTTTCAAACAGCCTCCAACTCTTTCACACACTGAGAAGATGCTAGACAGATGAATACCATGGATGCTGGTAGGTAGAGGCAGATTTCCCCCCCCCTTATTTTCCTCTCAAAAAACTAAGGTGTGTTTTATACTCTGGAGCGTCTTATACTCTGAAAAATATGGTATATTTTAATCTAGCTTGTGGTAAGAAACCAAGCTAAGAACTGCTATGGTAAAGACTAGAGTTTCACACATGGAACTGGTAGATATTTGCAGCTATAAAGCTCCTCAAGTAGATGAGTTTAATCTACTTCACGGGGTTATGAAAGAAAAATTAATAATCCTTTATAGGTGTCACTCTGACTTCTCTCTGTGAAAGTCAGGACAGATCAATAAAGGGCTGATTTAAGCCTCAGAATCTCTTCTTTTTGGTATTAGTAGGTGATGTGAAATTAAAGTTCAGGGAATAATTTCATTGCCTGTATTTATGGCCTTGCACCATTAATAAATACTTATCCATCTAAACCGCTGCAACTTCACATTACACTGTTACAGTACAGTCATTTTAATAGGATCCTGGGGGTTGGAATGGCTGAAGATATTTGCTACCTGAGGCAAAGCAATAAATGGGTTTTCCCCTTGTTCCACACAATTGCGTTGTATTGTACCTATGTAGCATTCAAAACAAAGCAATGCAAAAGACTTACAAATGCTTCTTCCTTCCCTATCAGTAAAATACGACAATAGTAACTAACACTTTATCACCATTTCATGACATACAGTACAGTCTTACTTAGCGCAGTGATGGAGGTATTGGATTAGGAACTGAGAAAATCCAGGATCAAGTCAATCTCGGACCAAAACTCCCTAGTGACTTTGGGACAATCATTCTCAGAGTTGCTGTAAAAAGAAAAGGAAGAGAGACTCTTTATTTATTTATTTATTTGTCAAGCTTGTATTAGATAACATATATATGTCAGGTGCTGCTATCAGTTAATAATCAGGAAAGAAACCACTCAACTCCATTACTTAGAATTAAGTGTACTTTTACTAATTACAAACGATAAGCAGCAATGCAAAGCTGAGTCTGGGTAAATTGGCACGAAGCATGGATATCATGTATAATGCAATCTCCTCCCCTTGGCACCGCCATTCCATAGTCCAATATAATTCACCCAACTGTCAGGTGGGAGATACCTTCAAAAAACATCATCAGGCTGGAATGCTGGACAGTTAGCCTTGCCAGGAAACTCCCTTTCTCCACATGTGCAGAGAGATGGTCAGGACAGCTTCTATGAACCATCCTTCAGCACATAATAATTCCCCTCCCAAATACCATGCCCCCCTCCCCGTTCAATGGCAGCCGAAGCAGCAGTGAAGCAGAGGCTGACAATATATGTATAAACATGATTTTGCATATATGAGATGGATATGAATAAAAAGGAACATTAGAACAGGGATGGTAGCACTTTGGTGTGCTTATGCATGCCCCTTACAGACCTCTCAGGAATGTGGTGAGATCGACAGTAGACAGTCTAAGGTTAAAGTTTTGGGGGGTTGGGGAAGAAACCACAAGAGTCAGGTAGTGCATTCCAGGCGTTGACCACTCAGTTGCAGAAGTCGTATTTTCTGCAATCAAGTTTGGAGCAGTTTACCTTATCTATTGGGTGCTCGTGTATTGTTGTGGTTGAAGCTGAAGTAGTCATTGACAGGTAGTGACTCTCATGCACTATAAACCCTCTTGAATTCCTGGAGAAAGATGATTCTCTCCCTCCCTCCCTCCCCCTCTCTCACACACATACCATAGACTTTATCTCTCCTGTTGGAGATAAAGATCTCACTTTGACTAGTAATACTAATGTTTCAACCTTATCAATAGTCCATAATTAGGGCTATCAAATCTTGGCAGCAAAAATTGAGATGACTACTAGAAATGGAGAACTCTATTTCTTTGCTGCAATTGAGCGGACTCTCAGTTTTTTGTACCCTGGCTTGTTGAAGGAAGAATGACATATGAATAAGGTCTCAGAGTTGGATAACTTTACCCTGGTAGCTTTTTTTATGCTTATTACCCAGCTTTTTGGCAATCCAGCTCTGCAACAAATGACTGACCTTAAGAATGCAGTGGCAGAACATTGGGTTCAGTTCATGCACAGGCAGTGTGGCCTGAGCCATAGGTAAATTATTGATCTGGTGTCAGTCAAAGAAATAGACATTGTCCTTATTGTAATAGGGCAGTCATCTTGCATAGCATTCCTGTCACTTTTGAAGAGGCTAGTGGCACGCTGTCATTTCCTATTTCTTTTTTCTTTGCGTTAGAATTAAAAATCTCACTGTTCTATAGTGGTCTGATTACGACTGGCACAACTGGGGGCTGTGATGGAGAATCATATAGTATGTAATCTATAAATGTAAGGTTGGGAGTTGCCCTGGGTCATCTAGTCCGTGGTCCCCAACCTTTTTATCGCCGTGGACCAGTCAGACGAGCCTCCCTCGGCCTTCCGGACCGGCGGGTGGGAAGGCGGCCATCCTGGCGCGCGTCCGCAGGGCGGGTGGGGGGCTTCCTTCACGCCAAGGCTGACAGCCCGCGAGGCCGCCCCGCCTCCTCCTCCTCGGCCGCCGGGGGAAGGGAGGGGGAACCGACCCCGCGATCCGCTCGCTGTGGGCAGCCCTTTTTCCTCGCTGCAGTTTCGGCGGGGGGAAAAGATGCACCGTGTCTACTTCGGGCGGGCGGGCAGCTGGCGTGGCGGAGGCCGGCTGCTTCCGAGGGGGTGGGCCTCTGCGCCGCGCTCCATGAAGGGAAGAGGGGGAGAAGGCGGGCTGCGGCCGAAGGGCCCCCGAGAGCCCCGCCGGCCTGACGCAAAAAGCGCTTCGGTGGAGTGGCGGGGGGAGGGGCTGGAGGCAGGTTGACACTCCAGGAGGGGGGCAGAGCTGCGCCGCGAGTCTTACGTAAAGCCCCCCCTCCCCGCCTCGGCGGAGGAAAACATCTCCCACCTGGGTGGGCTTGCGCGCGAAGCGCCTCTCGGAACGGCGAAGCTCCCCAAGTTCCCCGAAATGGCCACGCTGCGCCCCCTCCCCCCCGCAACCTTAGTTTCTCCTTGGGAGGAAAATGCAGCGCCGCCGCCCCTCCTGCCCCACCCCTCGTCATTCCACGGGGCAGCGGGCCGGGCGAGTCCGCGGACAAAGTTTCGCCTCCCAGGCAGCCTCCGCCAGCAGCATCCCAAGTTCGGGCCGAGGCCGCCGCCGCCGCCCCCTCCCTCCCGGGGCGAGCAGAGCAAGAGGGCGGGGGGGAGATCGGGCCTCCCCTCGCCCCCCCAGCCCCGCACATCTGGGGCGGCGGGGGGGGGGGCAGAGAAAGGGCGCGTTCATGAGGACTACAAAGTTGCAAATATGGCCCCCGGCCGCTGCGCGGCCCGGTGCCAGGTACTCCACGGCCCGGCACCGGTCCGCGGACCGGGGGTTGGGGACCACTGATCTAGTCCACCCCCTGCCAGTGCAAAGATTGTTACTCCCATGTCCCTGACATCTGGCTATCTTGGCTCTATTTAAAGGACGTTAGAGTTTATCACCTGTCAAGGCTCGTACTTTATCATCCACCCCTGCAGTCTTCTCTACTTCAGGTTAAAAATTCATCCCCCCCCCCCATTCCTCCTACTTTTGGACTTCGATAATGTTGGCTGTTCTTTTCCAGGCCCATTTTACTTTGTCAATATCCTTCCTAAAATGTGATGCCCAGAACTTAATACTGTACTAACAACATAGGCTAGAACACTGATTTCTCTTAAGCTTCTTTCTACTCTTTTTCTAGATCTATACCATCGAAATGTACCCAGGCAATGGAAAAAAGAGGATCAATGGGGTTTTTTGTGTGTGTGTAGCTGGATCAATCGTATTTTCCAGTGCCCTTCAAACCTTTCGTCCTTCGTGCAAACGGAGGGCTTCAGAGAGAATTTCTGGAGCCTTTTATTCTTTTTGAAGATCAATTGTTATTTTCGTCTCTATCACCTTGAAGTTAACAAGAGTTACTGCTCAGAATTACCCTGTGATAAGATAGGTGGCCAATAAATTGAATGAATGAATGAAATGATTTTCTATCTTGTTGGAGATGGAACATTATCTGAATTCAGTCAGCTGAGTTAATTCAGCAAGCCATGGTTAAACAACCAGTGCATTACGCAAACACAGTCTTGCTTTGAGTAAAGACTTGCCCATGAGCAGAATTACTGCCACAGTTTTCCAATGGCCAACAGCTGAGCTTTGGGCAATGCCCAGAGACTTTGGGCAGTAAAAGAATCCGTTCTAAGCCTCTCCCTGCTTGAAGCAATATTGTATTGTATTATAGGCTTCAGGAGTTATTTTGATGGCTGAATCCCTGGATTTTGAGCTGTGTTTAAACTCTCCTTTTGAACTATATCTTTGGTATTTTATCCTGTGCTTGAACTGTGTGTATTCCTGCTTGAATTCGTCTGTGTGGTGCATTTTGTGAAAGAATGTGGGCACGATCTAGACAGGCGGGAAACTTGACTGCTCAAATGAGTTCCTGTCTGTTAAAAATATTTTGGTATGAAGATGCTAATCTTATGTAAATCTGTGGAAGACAGGCTCAGTTACAATAAATGGTGGATACAATGTGCATTGATCTATTTTCATTTGCTGATAATCTCTTTTGCTCCTTGTGGTCTTCATTATTAAGTAAATGTATATAAACCTGCCATCTCTTAGGCTTACTGGTTATTTATAAGCTCTCCAGGGATTCTGGATGCTGGAGGAATACTGGAAAAGGTTATCGTGTGCCCTTATTAGTTACAGAAGGTAAGTGTGGTGTTTTGTTTTTTAACCCTCAAACCCTGAATATTTATAAAGTAACCTTGGAATGCTTAGGCATTTTAAAAATCTAATTCACTTATATATAAATGTGTTACAGGATTCAATCTTGATCAGTTACTGGGACCAAACGTTTAGTCTTCTGAGCTTTTGGACTCGTGCTGGAGCCCATCCTCAGGGAAAATAAGGTGGATTAAAATCAAATGACTATGTTTGAAACAGAATAAATTTAGTGTAGGTCCATTAAGCCAGTTAATCTAGTGGTTAAGGCACCAGGTTAGAAGCCAGGAGACTGGGAGTTATAGTCCTGCCTTAGCCAAGAAAGCCAGCTGGACAGGGATGGATTCCGGCAGTCACTACTACCAGTTCGCTTGTGGGAGCACCGCGTGTGCATGCACAGTCCAATAAAAAATGCTCTGCGCATCCCCGGAAGCAAAAAACGAGATGGTGCTGCCTATGGTGCTGCCCGGAGAACTGGTTCAGAGGCATGGCAGGCCTGGGTTGCTGCCAGTTTCAGTGACCCAGGCCACCAAACCACTACCGGTTCGCCTAAACTGGTCCAAACCAGTAGGAACCCACCACTCCAGCTGGATAACTTTGACCCATCCTTTTCCTTTCAGCCCAACTCATCCCCCAGGGTTGTTGTTGTGGGGAAAGTAGGAGGAAGAAACACTGTGTAATAAAAATAATGAGGGTGGGATAGAAGTAAATAAAATAAGGTGAGTTTCTTTTCCAGGCAACAAGGCAAAAATTAGGGCCCTTATCTCCATTTCTGTGTCCCCAAGTTAAGGGAGCTGCAGCCTTCAGCCAATTATTTCCCACACATAAAAGAATGGAAATGAAGCTGTTTCAAGAAGCCTCCTCTGGCTATCAAGCCAGAGATGGCTTGATACTCTCTCCCAACTGTGTTTACTGTGGGCTTTACTCCTTCATCCCTTCTAAGCTATCATGTTTCCCTGAAAATACAACCTACTCCAGAAAAAAAGCCCTGTTTTTACATATGTACCTAATACAAGCTGTACCCTCAAAATAAGCCCTAGTGGAGGAGTGAGTGTGGCCAGATAGGAGGTAGTGAGATTGTGTGGGCTGCCGATGTCTGGCAGCAGCCACAGAGTGAGCAGCACAGGTGAGTTGAACACCTATGCAAGCAGCAATGGGGGAGGGAAGCAATCCGGATGTGCCATATGGCCACGGGAAAGCCAAGTGGTGGTAGACTGGAGCCGAGGGAGGCTCATCTTCACATCTCTCAGCTTGCCTGCAACTCACGTGGTGTGTTGGGCTTGCATACCTTTCTGCTCCATGCGTTGGAATTGCCTGCCTTCTGCTCTGTGCCTTCCACTCTGCACAGCCCTAGAGTGTGCTGACCAAGGGTCTGGTAGTCTGCAGCTTCTGCCAGATACTCTTGGTCCCCGCACACTTGCTGGCTCTTGTGTGTGCTCTTGGGGGGGGGGGCAGGGTGCACAGCTGGGCTGATCACCCTGAAAGTGTGTTTCTCCCAAAATAAGCCCTAGTGAAGGGGGTAGGGGTGGCCAGAATAGGAGGCAATGAGCATGTGTGGGCCACCAATATCTGGCAGCAGCCACAGCCCGAGCAGCACAGGAAAGTTGAGCACCTGTGCAAGCAGCCAGGGGGGAGGTGATCTGGATGTGCCATGTGGCCATGGGAAAGCCAAGTGGTGGTAGCCAGAACCATGGGCTCATCTTCTGCCTGCAGCTCACGTGGCATGTTTTGATTGCTTACCTTCTACTCTTTGCCTTCTGCTCTGCACAGCCCAGAGTGTGCTGACCAAGGGACTGGCAGGCTGCAGCTGCTGCCGTATACTATTGGTCCCTGCACACTTGCTGGCTCTTGTGTGTGCTCTGGGGGGCAGAGCGCATAGCTGATCACACTGAAAGTGTGTTTTCCCCAAAATAAGCCAAAATAAGCCAGAAAAGAAAATAAGGCTAGGTCTTATTTTTGGGAAAACAGTAATAAAACAGAAAGCAGCTAGGATTTACCATTTTTTCTGTCACATGGGCTAAAATGAGAGAGTCCATTTCATAAAGAGAAAAACCAATCTATGTTTGCACAGCTCCATTAATGGATCTGCCCCCCTCCTCAAAGTGGCCAGAGAAGCAGAGAGTTTTCCCACCACAGTGGCATATTGTATAAAGAGGTTGGATCACAAAGAATCGAATTGTAACCTGCAAAGTGGACTGCATAACTTAAGCCAGCTCAAGATAGAAAAGTCTATTTGGAATATGGGGCCAGGAAACACAGATGGAATTTGCCTTGGCCAGCTAGCTAGCTGGAGTTGAACTGAGGGAGATGTAACATCATGCTTTGATTCCTGCCTTCCTCAGTGTCTTCGTTCTTGGATAAAGCAGAAGGGTAGTGTTCTGACTTGGCTTTCTGATACAATAAAAAGCAGATGCTTAGTCCCAAAAATCCTCTTTTTATTTCAAAGGCTATGAATTATGTTCATTCACAGCCTATAATGAGTCTCAAATAGTTTGTAAAGAGTCCAACAGTAGGCTGCCAAAGGCTTTTGGGATAAGGCTGATAAGCACCCACCTTTATCTTCCTTGAAATGCTGCCAAAGACCTAATTGGCAATTAGCTTAGCAAGGCCACATGGAGCAAAGAGTCAAAACGGAGCTTCAGAATGTAAACTGACCAGCATGAACCAAGTTGCTTCCTGCAAAGGCTCACATGCCTTTGCTCCTCCTTTATGTCCTATGGGAGGGACGAATCACCTCCAAGCATTACTTCCGAGTTGTCCCTTCTGTCGTAACTGTTCTTGCCTTCTGGCAGCTCTGCGCATGTGCACGCTGTGAACAGGGGGAGCCTGTTCTTCTGCCTTGCTGATGTCCTACTCTGGAGGCTCCGGAGACAGCACATAACTCCCAGATGGCCTCCTCTCTGCCTATAATGCAGAGCCCTCGTCTGAGCCTTCCCCAGACTCCAGGACTGGCCCATGTTCCTCCCCAACCTCCTCGCTGTCCGACTCTGCTGCCAGATCCGCAGGCTGCCAGCGGACCACAACAGGTGGATCTGCTTTGAAGCTGTGCCTGTAAAAATCATGTTTTGGTTAATGCTTAGGACAATAGTGAGGGTGGAGAACATGGTGGCTAGAGCTTGAGGCTGTTCTCGAATTAAAGCATACTAAATCAAGTGTACTTACGTTCCTGCTGGGCTCAGCTGTGGTGTGATTGGGAAGCAGCTGGCTTTTTAGGACTGAAAGGGAAGTGTGTCTTTGCATTCAGAAGAAGCCACAGCCAACTGTCTTCCTAAGGTAAGTATAGATAGCAAGAAAATAAATGGTTGGTGCTTCCCCAAAGGAATATTAGACTGGTTCAACAGTTGTATAACATGCCAGAATCCAGATAGAGAGTGAACCATAGTGATCTAGCACGGATGAGCCTGCCAACAGTGGAGGTAATTTTTATTGTCCAATTTTGCTTTGTTTGGTTTTGTTTTCACAAGGTACATCAGAAATGAATGAGAGGACACAGCTGGTTGGCCTCTAGTTTACACAGAAGAGGCAGATGCAGGAAAAGAGTAAAGCTGCAATTGAGTTAAAGCACCTGTGGTGATGACAGTAGAAGCAGGCATTTGTGACAGATGGATTGCTCGGGCACAATATGCCACCCCTCTTGAACTTCCACCCAAAGCAGATGTCTCAGTTCGAATCTTGAGAGGGATGGGTCTGTCCCGAAGACAAATTGCAAGTGTCTTGTATTGCAGTTTAATTGTATCTCAGAAACACCTTCCCATTTAATTGAGTTCAACGGTGCAATAATCTTGGTCTCATTGTTCAAAGTACTGCCTGCTCAAAATTCCTGTAATCCACTCAAAGATTTCTATTGTTCAATTGATATTGCTAGATGATGTGCTAACACAGAATGCCATTTTCTTAAAAGGCAGCACTTTAGAACTATACCTTTATAAAAAAAAAGAAAAGAAAAAAAGAAGTGAGGGCATCAGAAAGCTGCTGGGTTCTCTTCTTTGTAGCGTGTCCAAAAGGCACGATGTAATTTTAAAAAAAATAATCATGTGCTGTGATGTCGCGTTGAATAGAGGACATAAAGGTGTGCAGAGAAGGTTTTGCATGTTATTAATCACTGAATGTTACAGCCGGAGACCTCTGTTCCTGCTTGAATTCCACACTTTGCTGCAATCATTTTTCTTTATCCAAGGCTGTGATCATTGAATACACCTTATTAAGATTATGTGTAATATACGGCATTCTGCCCCAATTTCAAGTAAAGTAATAGGTTCTAGTGTCATGTAGATATTTTGGAGAGTTATTGTGAACTGAATAGTAATCAGACTCCCTGTTTTTTTTTTAATTTGAACACATAATGGGGAAAAAAACCCTAACTAGGGGTTTTTATTTATTTATTTGGGAAGTTTATAATAGCCATGTATCTCACTCCGTGAAACCTAGTATTAAAATATATTATGAAACCAATTAAAGTCAATTAAAGCAATAAGCATAGATAAAAAACCTAACCATACTGGGAGAATATCGCACATCATAAAACCAACAGATGGGTTCACTACCTCCAGGCGATCCCCAGGCCTGTTGAAAAAAGAAAGCACAATTTAAGGGCTTTCCAGAAAGCAATGAAGGTTGGATTAACGTGATCTGGGTAAAAGGATGATGTTCCAGAGGACAAGTGCCAGAGCAGAGAAGGCTCACATCCTGTGTCCCTTCAGACAGAACTTTTTCGCAGATGGGACTCAGAGCATGACTCTCCTGCCACAGCTGATGGACAAGTAGATTTGATGGAAGGAGAAGAAGTGGTCCCTCAGGTAACATAGATAGACCTATGCCATGTATGGCTTGGCTAAAATGCTGAGCTTGTCAATCAGAAAGGTCGGCAGTTCGGCAGTTCGAATCCCTGGTGCTGCATAACGGAATGAGCTCCTGTTACTTGTCCCAGCTTCTGCCAACCTAGCAGTTTGAAAGCATGTAAAAAATGCAGGTAGAAAAATAGGAACCACCTTTGGTGGGAAAGTAACAGTGTTCTGTGCACCTTCAGCATTTAGTCATGCCAGCTACATAACCATGGAGAAGTCTTTGGACAGTGCTGGCTCTTCGGCTTTGAAACAGAGATGAGCAGTAGTGAAATGCAATTTTTTTTTACTACCGGTTCTCTGGGCGTGGGTTGATGGGCATGGCAGGGGGAAAATACTGCAAAATCTCTACTCCCATCCCACTCATGGGAAAGGATACTGCAAAATCCCCATTCTCTCCCCACTCTGGGGTCAACCAGAGGTGACATTTGCCGGTTCTCCAAACTACTCAAAATTTCCGCTACTGGTTCTCCAGAACCTGTCAGAACCTGCTGAATTTCACCCATGAGCACTACCCTCTAGAGTCGGAAACAACTAGCACATATGTGCAAAAGGAACCTTTACCTTTACCTATTTTAAAAACATTTTAAAAAAGAAACTTATAGGACTATGATTAAAGTTTTTTCTCTACATTATTCCATGATCACTCCCCTTCCCCCCTCTCATGGTGGTATATTGTCAGTTGCTGACAGAGTGTCTGTATTTTTATATTGTGTTTGTGTGTGTGTGTGAAGAAATGAAAGAAAGCTATGTGAGTGGTCTAACCATGGTTGCATGGTTTAAAGGTCAGTTTTCCATATAGCCTTTCCTTAATTGCCTTCACACACATCTTGAATGACAGAAGCTTAGGAGGGATGTTAAGAATTGTAAGCTCTGTTGTGTTCTGTTGTGCTCTCATCAGTCGTAACCTCTGAAATATTTACTGCAGGATGAGATCTGACTATCTGGATCTATTTTTACAATCATATCCTTTTTTACCTGTCTTGATGTAAGTTATGTAACTTATGATATGTAGCTTATTATAAAAACCTTTAAAGCCATGGGTCCAGAATAGCTGAGGAATCATCTCGTTCCACTGGAATCAGCCCACCCCACTCCTTATGGCAAAAAAGATCTACTTTCAGTTGACGTTCTGATCTAGGCTTCCTTAAAAAACAAGAAGCAGAGTCTTGGTCCCAGCAAAACCCCTTTTATTTACACGACTGCATTGACGTGCAGTCAGGGCAGGCAGGGGAGGCAGGGCCTCACCACTGTCATCATGAAAAGAAAAAAAGTGTAAAAGGAAAAGGCTGAACTAGTTGCTACCGAGTCACAGTGTATGACTCTGCTTAGTGCTTAACTGTTTAAAAAAGCCTAAAAAAGTGCCCTCTACAGAAGTGGTGGGAGAACCACGTGCCTCATTTAGTCTAACTTTATGATCACTCAAACAGAGTTAAGCAAAGGTTAAAAGCCGAAAAATTCCTTATGTAGATGAGGCACTTGGTTCTCTTGCCTCCTCCTGTAGAGGACGGGTTTTTTTAGAGGCTTTTTTAAACAGTTAAGCAGAGTCATCCGTTGGGGATCTGGCAGCAGCTAACCCAGCCTGACCTCAGCAGCTCTTGCCTTTTTCCTTTTACATTTTTACATTTTCATCATGGCAGACAAGAGCAGAGTTGAAATCCTCTGTTAAACAGCTGGAAAAGGTATGTGGGTCGGAGGGAGGGGGAGGAATTCAAAATTAATATAATTTGTAAGTAATTGTATTATTGTAAGTAATTTGTGTGTGTGTGTGTGTGTGTTTTACCCACCTCTGCTGGTGCATGGGCTGGCACTTTTTATGTCGGACATAGCAGCAGGGCTTTTGGACATAGCAGCAGGGCTTTTGGACATAGCAGCAGGGCTTTTGGACATAGCGGGACGCCTCTATGTTGGAAACAGCGGCAGGGCTTTTGGACGCCCTGGCGCTGTGTTCGCCACAGAGGTGGGATGCCTCTATGGCGGACATAGTGGCAGGGCGGCTTTTGCCTCTAGCAAAAGAGACAAAAGAGACAAAAGCCACCCTGCCACTATGTCCGCCATAGAGGTGTCCCGCCTCTATGGCAGACATAGCGCTGGAGCGGCAGGGCGGTTTTTGCCCGCTTTCAAGAAAGCTTTCTTGAAAGCGGGCAAAAGCCGCCCTGCCACCCCGGTGCTAGAGGCAAAAGCCGCCCTGCCAGACATAGCGCCAGGGCGGCAGGGCGGCTTTTGCCTGCTTGCCTCACCAGCCATAAACCTCACCGCACATCACTGCACGACTGTGAATACCTTTCATTCACAGCCTGCAAGGCTTTACAAACAGTCTTTCAGAGGAATGTTTATCAACACGAACCTTATCTTGTTTGGAGAGCTGCCAAATAACTAGTTTCGATACGCAGGGCAAGGCAAAACTTGGCACAGAGTCTCTTATAGTCACAAACAGAACTTTCCACCCTTGAAACAACTGAATGAATGAATTGTTTCCTACAAAAGTCCACTCCCTGTTTGCTTCTCTTTTATTTCTTATGGGAGGAGCCAATCATTTCCAAGGTGTGGCTTTACTCCTAAGTCGAGTTGTTCTTATCTTCTGGCAGCTCTGCACATGCGCACATTGGGAACAGGCTGCAGCTGTTCCTCTGCCTCATTACTGTCTAACTCCCTCTCTATCTCTGATGGACAGCCTTCGTTTGAGCTTTCCTCAGCCCCCAGGACTGGACTATGTTCCTCCCCCACCTCTTCACTGTGCGACTCTGCTGCCAGCTCTGCTGGTGGGCCACTATAGTTGGTAGGGTCTAGGAGAAGAGCCTTTTCTGCCACAGCTCCCACATTTTGTAACATCTTGCCCCAAGACATGAGATCTGTCCCCAACTTTCTGGCCTTTGGGAGCAGCCTTAAAACCTGGCTCTACCAGTTGGCATGGGGCCCTGGTGGAGAAGCTAATGAATAATTGAATAAAGGTAAGGAGATTCCTTCTGCTGTTGAACTACTATGAGTTGTCCTCTGCCAATATTATCTATTGTTTGGGCCCTGGACAAGAAGTACTGTTTTCTCCCAAGCCTTTGATGTCCTCAGATTTTATTTTCATTCTTGGTGCATATTCTTTATCTCCTTTATGCATACGCTTTATTCTTTATAAAAGTTGTAACTCAGGTTTGCTTTATTGTGTTTGATATTCTACATGACTTCATGCCCTGAGAAATGTTTCCCCTCCCCCTCAAAGGGTGGAGTAGACATTTGCTAAATATCATTTCAATTTGTATTTTTGTTTAATTTTTTTCCTGTTACAATTTATCTATGAGTTGTTGGCTAATGCATGCCACTGAGATGATACATGGCATGTTAGCTGCCAGCAAAAGTATTCTGATCTATTGCTTTTTTATTCAGAACTTGAAGGAAAAACGATATTTACACTGAAAGTTCAGTTGTCTTCAGCCTTTCTGGTGGCTTACTCTGTTTAAAAGCCTGCTAGTCAGAAGTTTCATTTGCTGAGCAGTCATTCCGGATAAAGCCTATGCTTGTGGTGTATAATATGCCTGTGGTGTATAAATCCTAACATTATTTTTGAGGCATGTGTAAGGTGACCAGACATCCCGATTTCAGCGGGACAGTCACAATTTCTAACAATTTGTCCCATGTCCCGGGGCGTTTTTAAAAAGTCCCGATTTTCTGGCTTCATGTTAAAAGCCCAGTGGATTTGCTTAAGAAATCCTAACCGGGGCAAGACAAAAGACACCCTGTCTAAACCCTCTCTCTGTCTCAGTACTTTCATTGAAGATATTAAAACATTAAAACAAGAAAATGGACCCCCCGCCCCTTTTACCTCATTTTATAAGAAAAAATGACCAAGTACCATAGAGCTGCAGGATATACTTGGCTAGAGAAGCCGCAAGTGTTACTTCCTGGATTTTCCGGAGGGGAGGGGCACGGAGGTTGGAGGTCGGCTCGTGTGGAAAAAATGGTGGCAAAGTTTCTTTGAAAAATATTTCCCTGACTAATTTCACCATTTTAATTTGCTCAGTTCTTTGTATTAACATCTATATCATTCTGGATTGACTTGGAGTGCTCACTTGTGCCTGCTGGTAAGTGAACTGGTTTTTTTTCTTTTATTTTTTTAATGTATTTTAAAATAATATTTTATTTATTGTGCATAGGATTTTTTTTAAATTCTGTGTGGATTCTTTTTTTAAATTGTCTTAGACTATTTAAAAAAAGATTCTATCCAAAATAAATTGAAGTGAAACCATTTTTAAAAATTCTATGCACAATACTTTGAAATATATTGTGCATAGAAAGAATAGTTTGAAATGTTTTACTTCAATTTATTCTGTGTGGATTCTTTTTTTAAATTGTCTTAGGCTATTTAAAAAAAGATTCTATCCAAAATACAAAATACCAGCTGCAGTTATTCACTTAAGAACTGTGGCAAGAAAGGTGGTATAATGGGCTTAATGACCAAAGTTACAATGGCATTGAAAAAAGTGACTGATGACCATTTTTCACACTTAGCAACCATTTCCACACTTAGCGACCGTTGCAGCATCCTCATGGTCACGCAATCAAAATTTTGATGTTTGGCAACAGATTCGTATTTATGATGGTTTCAGTGTCCTGGGTTCATATAATCACCTTTTGACAAAGTCAAATGGGGAAACCAGATTCACTTATGTTACTAACTTATCAGCTGCAGTTATTCACTTAAGAACTGTGGCAAGAAAGGTAGTATAATGGGCTTAGTGACCAAAGTTACAATGGCATTGAAAAAAGTGACTGATGACCATTTTCACACTTAGTGACCATTGCAGCATATTTGTAAATTGTAGTTATGTTGAAATAAAAAAAATATTACAATACTATTTTTGCATTATATGAAAAATTTTGTTGCTCCGTATAAAATTTTTAATCAAGCCCCCCCCCCCCCCGGTCAAAAGTGTCCCTCTTTACTAATCTGAAAATCTGGTCACTTTAGGCTTAGGCATGTGAGGACACTCACTCACTGTTTGCCTTGAAAGGGAACATTTTTGCGGCTCTTCAGTTAGCATTTTTTGGCGGTTCATTAAAGAGAGGAACATATTGTGGCCCAAAAGATGCCTAATTGCAAGCATTGGGCTGCTGCAATCTCTCTGGAGAAAAAGAGAGATTGTCAGATTATCTACATGTATTCTGTGTAGCTGGGATGGGTGTTTTTTTTTTTTTTTGCAAGCAGTTGTCAAGAACAGGGAGCTGCAGAGTCCCATTGTGCTTATGGCTGCTAATGTTGCCTTCATGGACTGATTGGGCTTATCTTTTAATCACTTTGGATTTTACTTATTACTTAATTCTTTGGCTCTCTTAAATGATTGAAGTTTTCAGATTTAGAAGTTTTATTGAAGTCACAGAGTGTATTTCCTTCAAACCTATAAGGAAACCCCCAAATATAGTTTAATTATAGTTTATATTTTTGGAATAGAGCAAAAGGGTGATTATTGTTGGCGTTAGAAAGTTTTATATAGTTAAGGGCTCAGATGGACTTGATCTAAGGCTTTGTACAGTAATTAATTGAAAATATCTCCTCCTGTGGGAAAACACAAGAAGACCTCCCAAGTTCCCTTGTATATATTCTTATATATATATTACAGAATAGAGTTAGAAGGGACCTTGGAGGTCTTCTAGTCCAACCCCCTGCTGAAACAGAAGACCCTATACCATTTCAGACAAGTGGCTGTCCAGTCTCTTCTTAACAACCTCCAGTGATGGAGGAGCACCCAGAACTTCTGAAGATAAGCTCTTCCATTGGTTAATTATTCTCAATGTTGGGAAGTTTCTCTTTAATTCTAGATTGCTCCCCTTCTTGATTAGTTATAATATATAATATGTATATCTATATATCTGTATGTATGTATATCTGGACATGATGGCTCAGTGGCTAAGATGCTGAGCTTATCAATCAGAAAGGTCAGCAGTTCAGCAGTTCGAATCCCTAGTGCCACGTAATGGAGTGAGCTCCCGTTACTTGTCCCAGCTTCTGCCAACTAACAGTTCGAAGGCATGTAAAAATGCAAGTAGAAAAATAGAAACCATCTTTGGTGGGAAGGTAACAGCATTCCGTACGGCTTCGATGTTTAGTTATGCCGGCCACATGATCATGGAGACGTCTTCGGACAGCTCTTTAACTTTGAAATGGAGATGAGCATTGCCCCCTAGAGTCAGGAATGACTAGCACGTATGTGCAAGGGGAATCTTTACCTTATGTCTGTCTGTCTGTCTGTCTATCATCTATCTATCTATCTATCTATCTATCTATCTATCTATCTATCTATCTATCTATCTATCTACCTACCTACCTACCTACCTACCTACCTACCTACCTACCTACCACCACACACACACACACACAGACACACACACCTTTTCTTTTTAATGCATTTTTATGCCATAGCTGTATACGCTGTATTTGTATAATACAATATTTAATAAAAGATTTGGGAGGAAAACAAAAAACCAGTGTTACTGCATAAATGATGCCTCCACATTTACTTTACTTGCCCTTTTGCCAGATCAACAATAATTTTCAGCTTCAGAATGAATGTCAAAAAGCGAAATCTGAGTCATATGTCCCTGGAGAGCAGGAGCTTCAAGTTGTTTGTCTCCTAAGAAAATTGTCTCGCTCTCATTTTCAAGCACCAGTTCTCTTCCTCTCTGGCAAAATTATAATTCATTATAACTGTTCTGTGGTCCAAAACAATTGTCAGCATACTAATGGCTGTTTTATTATGAAATAGAGCCCACAGGGCTTGTATCCTGAAATTATGTTACTAGCATTTCAATCTCAAGATCACAATCTGCCACAGACCTGTAAGGCTGAAAACAAGATAGAAATAGTGACCCAACTGGTAACTCCTGGCTTGTATTTGAGCAGAAAAGCAAACATGTAAGTTACAGGTGAAGAAAGTACAATGTGACGTTCTAAAGCTGCTTCTATGATATACTAGTTGCCTCGTAAGAAATTTCTACATTTTCATATTGATTAGGTCTGCATACGACCCCATGAGAAACTTTGGTGCTATTTGCTGGAAGGGGAGTCAACAAGAATGTGAACCGTGAGAAGAAGAATGTAACTCTTTCATTCCTGAAGAAAGATGGAAAATTAGACTCTTATTGTGGGCCTCGCAGTCTTTGAGTCACAGTTGCCTCATTTTCTTTGAAGGGACTATTGTACCACAGTCTACTGCATTAGGACATGCAGAGACTTAAAGGTGTGTAGCGCAACTGTTTTGTGTTAAATGGCTACAGCTTGTTTTTTTTCTTAAAGGAAGTTCTCACCAACTCAATTGGGACCAGAAGTTCTTGTCACTAAGCAACACAGTCATTGAGCGAGACATCAAGTGACCACGATGGATATAAAATCTCGCTTCCACCACGGTCTTTAAAAAAACATCCATGGTTGTTAGATGAAACATCACATGACCATGCCTTGAGATATAACTGATTGTCAGTAAAATCCATTGATTCTGCTTGTCAGAGGCTAATGGTGACCGTGGGAAGTTATGATGGTCATATATGCCTGACAGTTGCAAAATACACAAATCTTGAGCCTGGGTCTGGAGGGACACTGCAACAGTCATCAGTGTGAGCCACAAATTTACTCTTTCAGCCCTGTTGTAACTTCAAGTGATTGGTAAACCGGGCAGATGTCAGGGTTACAAGTAACACCCCCAACAAAAGAATACCCTGAGGCTTGAAGTTCCTCAAAGTTCCATTTTATTAGAGATGTCGTATTGGCACATCTGGGAAAATCCAAATCTGAACGTTTCCAGGTTTTCCCCACCCAAATGAAAGTCCAAGCCCCTGCCCAGCACCCACATCAGGCACCGTCCCAACTGGAGATGCCTCCCAGTCATACCCCTCCAGGTGCAGGACAGAATGTCTTTGACTCTCTGAGAAAGGAATGTTGTTATGACTATATACCTCCCATACTCCCTATAATCCCCCTCCCATTTTCCCACAGCATTGAATGTGGTAGGCCTGAAGGCCTAATGCAAAAGATGGCTTCCAGGCCTGACAGCAGCATTAAGTGAGGACTAGAATACAGGTAGTCCTTGACTTACAACCGTTCATTTAGTAACCATTCAAAGTTACAACGGCACTGACGAATGTGACTCATGGCCATTTTTTACACTTACGACCATTGCAGCATCCCATGGTCACTTGATCAAAATTCAGATGCTTAGCAAGTGGTTCATAGTTAGGACGGTTGCACTGACCCGGGGTCATGTGATCCCTTTTTGTGACCTTCTGACAAGCAAAGTCAATGGGGAATCCAGATTCACTTAACAACTGTGTTACTAACTTAGAAAATGCAATAATTCACTTAACAATGCGGGGCAGAAAAGTTGTAAAATGGGGCAAACTCACTTAATAAATGTTTCATTTAGCAACATAAATTTTGGGGTCAATTGTCATAACTTAATGACTACCTGGATTCAACTACCACCCAAATAACCTATTCATCTAATCTTTTTTTCTGCTGAAGTCATGGGTTCCAGTTGTTGTAGTACAGGTTTCCTATTATGTGCTCCACTGGCATATGAAGTTGACTGCCCATTTCATTTCACCAGAACTCTACTATTATCAAATTTCTGTTCTGCATGTAATTTTTCTATGAGCTTCATTCACTGCCTAGAGACATATTGGCAGGCAGTATTGCTTTGTTCCATAATCAGCAGAAGAGATCTAAACATACAGCTAGTTAAAATGTTGATCAAATTACACATCCCCGAAGAATATTATTTCATGTACATGTTTAGCTCCTGGTTGATGGTCATTTGTAGGGTACCCTTAATTTTCTTCATTTATAAAGCATTGTTTAAATTTAAGTAATTATTACATTTAGAAAGCTACTTCACTCCAGGTAGCTCTGGGCATTATATAACATTAAAAACAATGGAAGCCAAAAAGATAAAAGAACCATCAGTAGCTTTGGGGGGGGGGGAGGAAATTAAGTGGCATATAATATAAATTTCTGAAGTGGTTCACCATCTACCAGGGGCAGGTTTCAGAGAGTTTCTAAAGATAGTCAGGTAGGGGCCATGTAGAGTGGTGTTATTCCAAAGGACAGGCTAGAGAAGGTCTGCTTCTTGTGCGCCCAGGTTATGAAGATAATAGGTTACCTACCATAATATACTCATGTTTATCAAGAACATCAGATGTGGAAAAATGTCCTAGGGTTACAAATTGTGGCTAAGCATCAGTGGCCAGAAATTACTAAAGTGTCAAACCTACTCTTGATATAAGGCAGGTTAATGACAGTAATTGAGACTGGAATTTCAGTCATTATCCAATGCAATCGTAAAGCATGCCTGCATTATTTAGCAATGACAATCCTGGCAGTGCATACCAATGTTCCCTCTAAGGTGAGCAGCTGTGCGGCCGCACATGTGGCAAGAAAACACCACACAGCAGTTTCCAACTGCCGCGCAGTGATTTCTAATGTCACAGGCTCCGGAAGCTGAGGGGCCTCAGTTTTTCTGTCTTGGTTAGGGTTAGCACGGGCGCGGGGGGTGGGGATGGCGGCAGGAGTTTTGGTGGCTTCACCTCAGCCGCAGCACCAGGTGGCAAATGCAGTGGTGCTGTTGGAGGAGGCGGCAGCAGTTATTCTGGTGGCAGCGGGGGCTCATCGGCATCTTCAGCGGCGGCCCTTCCCCCAGTGAAAAAACGGAAGATGGAGCAGATCCAGGCTGATGATGTCACCGCAGCTGCCAGGTCCGGACGGAGGTAGCCAGGGCGGTGCTGAGGCGAAAGAGCAACATGACTGGAGGAGGAATTTTGGGAGTTGAAGTCCACAAGTTTTCAAGCTATCAGGTTTGAACACCCCTGGGTTTTTTTTCTAAAGGGTTAGGGGTGCAAGGGTCTTGTAACTTGACAGCTTTAAGACTTGCGTGCTTCAAATGCCAGAGTTTCTGAGCCAACATTTTGGTTGCTAAGCAGGAGCATTGTTAAGTGATACTGATATTATATAACACTTTTAATTAAGCAGGTACCTTAAATAAACATAACTTTGAGTTTCAAATATTACTGATTTCGTTGTTAAAAAATTTCAGGTGCTCAAGCATGAAATGTGCCGCTCAAACACTATACTTTTCTGCTCACACTGAAAAAAAAAATTAGAGGGAACATTGGTGCACACTGTCATTGTTAAAGAAGGTTGAGGGGGGGTTGTCCTCATCATTTCATGCCAGCTTCCAACAACCAAAATCAGAGGGTGCCAGCAGGAAGTTGCAAGTCCCAGGTGGCTTGCAGTCAGGTCAACAGGTAGGCATGTAGCTGCTGCTGCTGGAACAAAATTGCAGGCACCTGGGCTGCTGGTTTTCCTTCCTGTTCTAACCTTTTCCCCAGCGTCAGCATGGCAGTATTGCCAATAAAGCTGTGACCTTGACATGGGTGTGGAGAGGTTGGAGGGGATGTGGGTTTTGAGCTCTGTAGGTAGCAAACTGCAAACAGTATAGCAGCCACACATTTTTCCTTCAGAAGGAGCCGATGGTTCAAAAGAGAGGAAAAGGAGTATAGTACCTTAGCTCAACAAGACAAAGGACAATTTAACAAAAGTGCAAGAATTCTAAATGCTAGACATTAACAGAAAAAGATGAATGCTAGTAAGAATGTAGTATATAGACAGTTGTAATATAGAGTATTAAGTAACAGTAATAGTAATTGAATAGTAATAGTACCGACGATAGTATGTTGAATTGACTATGACTATGTTAAACATTGTTATAATAGTAACTGAAGAGTAATACTAAACTGTATTGTTATAGACATAGCAAGAGAATAAAATATAGGAAGCAGTGTGATGGAATAAAGTCTGGATTCCGAAAAAACAAGGAAGTGCATTCTAGGGGAGCAAACGTCAGTGAAGGTTAGAACAGGGGTGTCAAACTTGGGGCATCACATTGCCATTACGTGATGTATTTCAACTTTTCCCCTTTGCTAAAATGGGGTAGATGTGGCCACTGTGTGACAAATTTGGCCCATGGGCCGCAAGATTGACACCTGTGGTTTAGAAGAAGACTCAAAAATGTTCCTTAAGAGTTCTCAGAGTATATGTTTCATGGTCAAGGTAAATCCAGGGTGAGCAATTAATTTTCCCAAGAGGCCACATGAGAAACTGGGACTGTTGTGGAGAGCTGCAGTGCCATCCCCATCTCTGCCATCTTCCTGCCCCAGATGCTGATGCACTAATGCCCTCTGCTGATGCTCTGATGCCATACCATTTACCCACCCCTGCTGCAGATGCCACCGATACCACAGGCCAGATTGGGACTACCTGTGGGTCGAATGTGGCCCTCGGGTCGTCAAATGCCCAGGAGTCAATTCATTTTGAATAAAATTGGGCAAGGAACAATAAAGGAATCTGTTTAGAAGAAACTCAGTGTGTCTTTCTTAGTTTTTGGAATCTGAAGCCCTCAGATATCACTTTTATGTTTGTTCTTACGAAATAAAGCATCTGCCGAACTCTGGTAGAGAGATACTAAAAACCTACCTGTCCAAGGACTGATGCTTTTGGTTTTTTTTCTTTAGTCTGGTTCAATCCTAATCAGTATAGTTTTAAAAAAGAACCCGTAACAGGAGAGTGGTGGGAGGGGAACAGGGCTTGTATTGGCTACTGCTGAGTGCAGGACACTTACCAGAGTGACTTGCAACCTTTCCTCTGGCTTCAGGACTATCTGTACAGTACAGTGATGGTCAAAAGACATTCAGTGCTTGGAATGAACTGTATTGTGCAGCCAGAGAAATAATATTTTGCTCATTCTTTTTTTTTTAACCTGTGGCAATCAACAGTCTTTTAAGCACTTGCTTCTAAATGGAATGTGTAATCATTCTTCTACTTTTTAGAAGAGTGGCATTTGAACATTCAACTCTACATTTGAATAAATGTTTTGTTAAACATGGCATTTTTCTCTAACTTTAGAGGCAAGCATTTAGAGGCAATGCTTTTCTTTCCCCTTCATTCATCTACTCCATGTAAAGGGACTTTTTAATGGTTCCCATCCAATTTTTTCCCCTTCAGTTTCTGTCTTCTTTAATCTTTTTAGTTTTTGTTTCCTTGTTTTTAAATGGTTTTAACAATTTGTGAACCACCGGAGTTGCTAGTAGTGAGTGGTATATACATTTCATAAATTATTATTATATGTATAAATTGAGTGCTCTAAAATTACACAACTGCTTATGAAAATGGGGAACTGCAGCTTGAGCACAATTCTTAACCTAATAGCAATTGTGAGTGCTCTGAAGGTATCTTATGTCTTAAAGAAATTAAGTCACCTTACATAGATTAGATAATTTTGCACAGGAGTGGGCTTCAAAATTTCAGCAATGGGTTCTCTGCCCGGTTAATGGCTGGGCATGGACATGGTGGGCATGGCTTAGCCAGCCTCCTACAGCACGGCAAGGGGTGGGGGGACATTTTTGCCTTCCCCAGGCTCTGGAGGCTTTTCTTGAGCCTCTGGGAGGGTGAAATCTGCTTTCCCCAGGCTCCAGAGGCTTTCCCCAGGCCCAGAGGAACTTTCGAGAGGCCTGTTCCCCCCCCCCCTCCTCGAGCCTCCATGCGAGCCCTGCACTTACCTCACATCCAAAATGGGCTGCATGGAGACTCCTGGGAGGGGCAGGGTGGGGTGGGTAGGGCCAGCCAGAGATGGTATTTGGAGGTTCTCTGAACCAGCCATAACGTTAGCTACAGGTTTTCCTGAACCCAGTCAAACCCGTAGCAGCCCACCCCTAGTTTTGCAATTCTCATATATACAGTACAATCAACAAATCTATGCTTCTTGTCTCCTACAAGCAAGAA